>NC_060208.1:11882500-12025000 GCF_021130785.1 Homalodisca vitripennis
CGATGTAACAACAATGCATGTGCTACTCTGAAATTGGCTATTACTCAAAGGATTTACTTTAGTTAATCTTTTAAAATTATTTTTAGGCACCATTCTATGGACTATGATTATATTAAAGATACTTGTCTAAGATGTCCAAATAAATCCCCGTTTTAATATAGTGTACTATGTATTCTTTTAACACGTTTTCCAGAAACCTTTTTTATAACATTTTTATCCCTTAGATATATATTATCCTCAAAGTTTACTCCTAGTGTAAAATCTTATCACTTATCTTCTCAGGTATAACCTACAAAATATATAAAAAATTATAGAATTTCAAAAGAAATCAATCTTATTATTCACTTTTAGTTATAAATGTTAAAATTAAACATGTGTTATGTTTGATTAAAATAATTATTTACATGGATATTTTAATATAGTTTGGTTCACTTCTGGAACAAACAAAAGCAAACTAAATTTCAAAAGTCCTGAGAAAAAGAAATTTATGTTAACACTGACAAGGATGTTAAAATTGTGTAGCACTCCACTTAACGAAGATAAGTCAGGAGATACCCGAATGATATGGTTATGACACAATGAAGGATCACCAAATCCATGTGTCCCCCGGGAGGGAAAGGCTCCCTCAGGAAGGCGTGTGCCAATTATCGGTAAGGATTCAACAAGTGCTCAGTGTTGACTTTCCATTACCGGTGTTACAGCCCTAGGCCAGGATTAACGTTTGCTGTTGAGTGGTGTTGAGGGGCGGGGAGGGGTGGCTCACCTTACCCGTGTTTGTACACACCTCTCCAATTGACCGAACGATCTGCATGTGTCCACATTCGGTAGCTTTGATGTGTCCACTACAGTCCTGCCAATACATCGCACACAATACACGTTCCAGCAATGAACCTGAAGCCCTTACCACTTCTCGATTACTGCATATTTCATTACAAAAAGTACTACTTCTATGAGCGTACAGTAAGACGCTGAATAACCCATTACGTCAAGAGGTAAATCGCTGAATGAATGAGTCAGATGTAGAAATATCATCCATTACGTGGGTTTATTAATCGCTATGATGTCATATTTTTTTAGAGCTATACCAAAACTCGTCTCAGAAAAATTTTCTAGGATTGTTTAAATAATTGTAAGTAAAATTACATCATACCACTATCCTAGCAGGACGGTACATGCTGAGTAGAACCTACGCTGGATACAGCATGCTAACTTTGTCAGAATATAATACCCCAACTAGTGACGATATGACAACTAGCGTCCCGGTAGAACTATGGACAAATAAAAGTAAAGATGCCTTATTTTACCAGGCGAATTTAGGGCTAACAAGCCCTCTCTAACACAACCTGGGGACCAACGGCTTGAGGGTGACTTCCGAACCACCACCAATGGCCGGGCAGGTGGGCTGCTTGCAAGGATAGTATCACTCAGCGGTCACCCATCATCCAAGCAGCAGCCACGCTCGACGTCATTTGATCCGGTTATCTTACGATAACCGTTGTACCCGCTACACTGCGCCATTGGCAAATACTTACCGTTTCTACGTTCTCTCACAATAATAAGAGTACTGTAATTAGACAGCGTACTGTATTATACCACCTTATTACGGAAAACAAAAATAAAGCGTGTTAGCTTTTGTTCTATATTATAACGCATTAGTTTGTATGTGCTAGTTTAGCCTGTTTCAGAGTTAATACTGCCACTGTGTCAGTATAATAAGTAATTGTAAAACATGAAGTAGACGTAAAAATACATAGTTTTATGAAACCCTGTCATTATATACAGCTATCAAGTATAATAGTTATTAAAAAATGATGGGTTTATTTAAATCGAATTAAATTTATTCAATGACGTATAGTTTTGTTACATTCTTAATTTTGAAAATCATCAATTAATCCTTTGAATGTTACATTACTCATTCGTTCGTTTTTTATTCTTTTGAAAATATTTTCCCCAAAGTCAAATAAAATCGTAAACTATAAGTGATATGTAATTAGGTTGTTCGATACTTCTTTGGAATAGAATAATTCATATTTGTTCATCTCTGGGGCATAAACGATGGTGTGATAATAGTACAGAAACAAAAAATAGGCTCCAAGTATAAATTTCCTACAGCATCATAACAATTTTAAAATAAAGAAGTGTATGAGAGAATATAAAGTAAAATTAAAACTCCATAAATCAGTCAAATTTATCAAACACTGTAAGACTTGAAGATCATACTATTGAAAACTTAAATTTAAAATGTTTATAAAAAATTTTGTTTCACAAATTAAAAGTATAACTTACTTAAACACATTATTACTGAAGTATAATGTGCTTGTGTTAAGGTTTTTCTAGAAAGTTAATTCAAAAGTGTATATTATTTCCAGTATTTATTTCCAACTTTACATAGAGGAAAATTAATGTTTCAAAAACATCCTAATCTAGAAATTATTTTAAATAATTGTAAAATACAACAACTTTAGAGTAAGAAACACTTCCTTTTATTGTACTAAATCGTCCAGATTTTTAAGTTTTTAAAGTGAATCGCGAGAGTGAAAACGTTCATAAATCATACTTTAACAGTGAGGAAATGTATCCTATAGATTTTCTGTTAGAAAATTACAACATTTAACTTGAAACTGGTTAAAACGATAACCTTTCCAATCATTATTAAAAATTTAAACAATAAGTCGTTGTTTAAAAGTCCTACGTGAGTAAAGTAATGGGATATCAATACGTTATAATCTAGGATATTAACTGACATGAGATGAGGTATTATTGTAGCTACCAGAACTTTAATAATGATTGAAATGTTGTATAAGTAAGCAAACAAATTTAACAGTCCAAAAAGAATATGCCATTTCCAATGCTTGTCATCAAACATGGCTACTGCAAGCAATAAGCGTAACATCCAATGTGCCCTAGTACGACCGCTGTCGATTATTGATTCGGTTGGTCGTTATGCCGAAGATCAACAGGCCATAAGGATAAATTGCCCTTGGTAGCCTACATATTGCGGGATATCGATCCTCTAGCCACAAAATAAGTCATCATAATCATGTAAAACACTTTTACCTCATTCAATAATAACCATTTTCTTTGTCGCATTGTAGATGTAGATGGCATTCATTTAAAACAAAGAGGGAGATAGCAACTTTTTGAACTTTTACTTCAGACTGGTGATTTGGCTGTAGCGAGTATATCACATGTTGCTGTCATGGTTATCACACACCATATCCATAAATCAAACCCCTAAAAGAAGTGTTTTAGATTCTTTTCATACTAAATAAGTTCAAATTTAGTCGCAGGACCTCATTTAAACCATAGGTTTGGACTGGACCGTTTTACTGGCACATGAGGAATTAGCTTTGAAATTTAAAACTTTTGTGAAGGTTCAAAAATAAAAGAAAATTTTCTGAAATAAATAAAGTTCAAACTAAAATAAAACTTCTTCTAGAAAATAATTACTGGATTTAAAATTAAAATAAAAACTTCTTGATGACTTTTAAATTCAAACTTGTAATATATTCGTCACTCCAAAAATGTACAAAGTTCTTACAGCTTGTCTTTTATTCAATTTCTAAATTCAAAACTTTCACACTCTAATCTGATCTGGCAATTCTTCACTTTCATTTATCTTCAAAATTCAATTATATTTGTTACTAATTTTCTTTACTTTACTTTAAATATTACTTCTTTTCAGTGTTAGAAATGTTAATTATAAAATTCTTCAGTGTTAGAGAATTAAAAATTTCTTCAGTGTTAGAGATTTAAAATTCTTCAGTGTTAGAGAATTAAAAATTATTGTTGAAAGCATCTGTAACAACCACAAAACTCTTTTAGTATTTTTACACAAAATTTTATATACATGTGCTCACTGCACCAACAAGTTTTATATTGCACAGATCAAAAGGACGAGTTCCTAAATTCCCATTAAATTTAATTTTTACAATATTTCTTTCCCCAAAATTATTCAAAATAACTAAGAATGAATATTGACTGGACTCCAGTTAAAAGGTTCACTTACCCGCAGGTTCGATGACGATTAGCAAAAAGATTAACTCTAAGCACTTTCAAGTCTACTCGTTACAATAACTTCAGATCAACTGAGACGGGAGGTCTACCTCACCCCACCTCTCAATTTCGTTATCAAACACTGCCATCTGCGATGCGCGCCTCGCCGATAGCAGCCTCTTTTGTACTATCCAGCCCTTATCATTCTTCTGGGCCTACTCCTTCCACCGGCAATCCAGTTACCCCAGAATTATTATTTAATACAATCGGTACAGAACGGTCGACTTAATACAGTAAAGGTTTACGTGAATACCGCTTTTTATCCTTTTCTACCACCAAATTTGAATTTTTTCAAGCCTCTATGATCATATGTGATTATCTAAACGGTTAGCCACTGCTGAAATTCATGTATTTTCATCGAAGTGAAAATGTATTTGAATCCTTGTGCTATCCTAGGCATAGTAGTTCGGAACAGAACTTGGTCTTCTTGTACTTTAATTTCGATAAATGTTAATGTTTATATTATAAAATTTATACCAGACAACGATTTATGTTATTTTGTTTCAAAAGTGTATGTAGGCCTACTCAGGCGCCAGATTTGGATCCGAGTTAGAGTAGCGCAATTTCAGATTATGTTACAGGACCGTTTCACGTTTTTATACATGTTACAATCACCGAACTTGTTATCATACAATACGAGTATGTGTATGTGCATGGCACATTTGAGAAACACACCTGACATTACATATGTTTGCTAGAAAGAAAAATACTACAATTTATCAGATAATACAGGTGACTGAACCAATTAAACTGTTTGCTTGCTTATATCAGTATTATTTAGATACATCTCTATGACTAAAAGTGTAAGAGCAAAGGAATACATTTATTGCTTGGAATCCTAGTCTTTGTACTTAAATAAACCCGTTTTTTCTCAATAAAATACATATTTCGTTTACAAAATTAAGCCACGCTAATATTCAATAACTAAATCCTTCACGCATTCTTGATAAAATGTTGACTCTACATGTACTTTTAAAACAACATGCACCAAATGAGAAATTGTGTTAGTTTCATTATGGAAGGTAGTGAAGCACAAAATGTTTTTTTTTTTAACAGAAAGTGTAAGAGAGGAAGAGGAAGTACAAAAGTAAAATATTACAAATAATTATTATAAATTTCATGGTTCGCAAATCATTGCTTTGAAGCTTTTAAACCATTTACCTCGGGCCAAACCTCAACATAAGTGTTACTTCAAAAAAGCATCAAAAATGCAACAAAGATATATATTTGGAAGCAGTTATTTTTTAGGCACACCCTCTAGTTAGGCGAAACATTTACTTTTCCAAATTACAAATTCTAAACACACTTCAAAACACCTTTAGAAGATAAGTTCGAGTACAACTGCTCTCGAGGTTGCCTTAATTTCTAAGAACATTTCCTTCTCGCCCCTTCTATAAATTTTGCTACGTAAAGATACGTTTCTTTATTACAAGTGCGACAAAGAATGATAATCAGGTTTGTGCTAATTATTTCAAGAGAAACACGAAATTTAAAAACAATTAACGTAAATTAACTGGAAAAGTGGCAAGTATAATATAAATGTATAATATTCTGTACTATCGCTCCTATTTAGCTTTTCGCCGGTTACCTTACTCTCAAACCGAATTCAATAGAACAAGCAATATTTGGGACAAAATATACTTCGAGCTAACAAATATTACAGGAAAGCCAAATTCACAAATGTCGACTAGTGTTTGATTATTATTCAATGGACAAAACCTGTTAAAGAGAAACTCCATAATGGTAACCCGAACTTTGTTGGAAATACACAAGCTTCAAAGGATATCCGGTCTCCATAATCTACTTCCGGTACAGTCACTAACTGAGTTGTACGTGCAGAGGCTTTGATTGTGCGGATTTACTGTCACAATTTGTTTATTTTCTAAATTAGTGCAGATATTTATGGACTTTTGATTTAAACACGTTTACATAATAAATAATGGAATTTGCTATTATGACAAGCTGTAGGAGAAAACAAAGCAAATCAGTTGATGAAATTAGGCTCGCCATAGCATTTCTCACGTGTACATTTATTACTATAAAACACGTCTGATTTAGACTTTTAAGATTGTTATATTTGAACATTTTCGTTAATAAATACTTTTATCTGACTCGTGTATAGTATTATAATTTATTTGAGTCCAAGGAAAACCATTGTCATAAATGATAGCTTGGTAATCAACGTCTCAGTTTATAACCTAATGATTTGAATACGTTATTTTATTCAAAATATTTGTGTTATTATATATGAAATATATTAATATTCCTTCTTGCCCTTGAAATGTACAGTGTTCTTAGGTACAAAAATTCAGATGTATGTATGCATGTTGTCTGAGAGTTTATAAGTGAGTATGTATATATGTATTCTTGGTTTGAAGTTTATTTTTGACGATGGAAGGATTGTGAAGGAAAAAGGAATTTTTCGGACATTTGCCATCGTTCAGTGAAAAAAAAATGATTAGCACTAATGTTATGTATACAGGTATATGTATGTTGTTAACCTATATATTTTTCTTTTCTTTTATTACTGTAGCACACCTTTGACAATTATATTTTGTTTTTTGTAATGTTTATATAAATATTACTAGTTAGAATTTAAGAATAGGGAGTCCATCAAGAAAGTACAACAATAAAACCGATCTAAAATACTCATTTTACATTCATACTTAAAAAATACTAAAGATGGGACCTTTTTACAAGCTTTGCTTTGGAGACCCTGTATTTTTCTTAAAGAAAGTTAGAATTTATGTTATTAGTATGAATGCTATTATTATTTACATTTTTTACAGTATAATATGTTATTTTTTAAATGTTATTATGTGTGTTTTGTCTTAAGGTCAAACTGAGCACGAGAAAGGCTTTGCTATGCTCTAGTTTGATTTCAAAATCTTTGTTTTTGTACAAATTTGAAGAGACTACTTTCAAGAGGATAATTTTTTGGTTTGACTGTCAAAACAAGAAAAAAATCAGATGTATTACTTTCTTTAAAAAATAAATTTCTTTCTTCTTTTTAATTTTTTCCGTTTTTAATTGTAAAATTGATCCTCCTGAAGTCATATTTATTCTTTTAAACCTGAAGTTATACAAATACTTCTTACGATGATTTTCAGTTAGCAAATACTATAATTTTACATGCATTGCGTCTTCATAGTTTGATAATTGTTTTAGTGAATGGTTTTTTAATAAGACTTTCTACTCACCATAGTAAATAAGAACAACAATTGTTTTGACAGAGAAATTTCATTTCATAGTTTTTGTATCCGAGTGCCAAAGCACATCCTCCCCCTCCCCTCCCACACCACCAGCGTTACAGAGATAAAGTGTTGTTTTTACTTATGAATAATATTTACGCGTATTTCGATACGTACATAAAATCTTCTCATCAGCCAATTTTATGAAATTTCTCTTTATTTAGGCCACAACAGGTTCTTTGACAATATAGATGATATTATCGCGGCTTTATTCTTTTATTTGTTTCTCTTGGCCTGAATGTATTCTTTAGCAATTGAAAATCTCTTTTTCTTCGATAGTAATCTTTATAATAGAAGCCATAATATCCTAAATAGTTTTAGTGAAATGAAATCGTTTATATTTTCTCAGTTGTAGGCATTTAAACATGAACATTTCGACGAAATATATACATTGGGAGATGTAATTCTGTAATTTCTCTTTTCATTTATAAACAAATTATTTACTTTATAAATGGATAAATAAGTCTATATCACCCACTGTTACACATTTTCTAACAGAGAAGTTATCGTTTAAAGATATTTAGTTTGTAAATATTGTAATATTATATTGCATGAGAAAATAAATCTACGAAATTTCGAAATGAACGGACACATTTGAATAATTTCTTTATAAAATCATAATATGCATACAAGTATCATACTAAATTTGTTAATAACTCATATCAAAGAATGACAATTTTAAATTATCTTATAATGACTCTGAAAATATCAAAATATATATGACATTTATTGGTATAATAAGCATAGGTACTCGTATTTATTATGAAGATATGTTAACTGCGATTGTTCATTATTTGGGTATGAAGTTTAAATATGATTTTATGAAGTATTTGATGATTCTATAATACATTTAGACTAAATTAATGAAGAGCGTTGTACTAAAAATTCTGTATTTATATTCTTTAATTGAAGTTTTCGAATGAAAGTATGCAAATTTCAAAATACTCCTCTCTAAAATTGTATTTTTATGTTATGAATCGTTGCGGAATAAATGGAGCTCTTAATAAAGCTGAATAATTTATATTTAAATAATAAAAGTTTCATGCATGAGAAAAAAATCTGAAATATATATTTTCGAATTTTGAGAAGATTAAAGATAAATTTGGTTTGACAATTTTACGTTAGCACAATTATTTTTGAGTTAGAAGATCTAAACTTTATTTACCAAATATAGTTTGAATGTGTTAAAATATTAATGAAATAAATAAAAAATATTAATTACATTTAATAAAATTGCTATAAGAACAAGATTGTAATATGACTACATTTGTGAATAAATTCTAACAGCGCTTACACTGATCATATGTGGAAAATGAATCAGGTTTTCTTCTTCTTCGGAATCTTATATATATGAATACCTTTAGTTTGCTGTCATTGATAATATAAAATATCATCATTTGATAAGCAAGATCATTTTGTAATATTTAAAGAATCGTATTGAAAAATCTTGTAATTTACAAAAGTATTAATAAACTCTTCCGGTTTTATAAACCCGTAATTACACGATTCATAGAAGACAATTCTTTATAGTAACAGAAAACTCCATGAAAAGTTGATGAAACACTTATGTTTCTTGATGTATTTTTAATTTGCTTTCGTGTTTTTAATCTTCCGTAGATAATTTATATACTGTAGTCCCGCTTACTATGTTTAGGTTTCACTTAAGAAGGTAACAAAATTGACATGTTTGGTAGTTTCATGTAATCATCGAATTTAAGGTTATAAAATGTGATAAATTGTACGGAGTTCATTTTTTACTCTTTATCTATAAAGACGAATTTGACTATGTAGTAAAATTATTAAACTTTATTTAAGAATGTTTTTTTATACAAATGTTATAAATCTTTCAAGAGTTGTAAGATTTTTGAATAAATGTTGTTGAACTGGAAAGAATTTTCATAGTTTTTTATTTACTTAATGTTATTACATTTTAATATGAATTGTTTTATTTTAAGAAAGAAATAATAAGACAGTTTCTTTAAATCCTTTAAGTTTTATAGATTTTCGAATGGTTGTGATACTTTTTCTGTTTGATTTTTAAGAATCATTTTTATGCATTGTATATGTATATAGATTTTTCATTTATTTCCCAATGGCTTCCAAAAGGCGTAGGAACATTTACTATATGCTTTTAAAACTACGTGTTTATGGTATTTTAGTTAGTGTTAACAATTTAATTTGAATGGCTCTAAAAGTGAACTAGGATGACAATATATTATCTTCTTATACACATGTATACAAGCACATATAATAAGAGTGTATGTGTTTTAGTTTAGTTACAAAATTAGAAGGAGAATATGTTAATTCAGTGAAAGGAATTGGAATAAAATTTTGTTAAAATTACTTTCAAGCTTTTTTCCGAAAAAAATTATAATTTACTAGCAGTTACCCACTGTTTCGCACGCAATTTAGTAGGCTTTGCACTTGTATAAGTATTTCTGGTTATATTGAATTATATGTCCGATGCCAATGTTGAGTTTACTTGTTGCCACGACCAAAAGAATCCGTAAAAAGTGTATATTTTTGTCCATTGTAATTTACCCCGGTCTTCGCAATATTTGTAGTTGATTTTCACTTGTTTCCCAATTAAGAAAATATACAATGTGTAAATAAGTCCTGGAACGCCTGGAGGATATATTCCAAACGGATTGAGATATCAATGGGCAATCTTCACCATACTTATTAGAATACTTTTTTGGAGGATAATAAGGTCTCCCTCCATTTCAACGAAGGGTGGAAGGGAGTAACTTTAATTTTCATATTGCAATCCCTTTATGTGACATGTAATTAAAATTATATTTAATAGAAACACAACTACATGAATAAAACATCTCTACCGCATTCTTAACAAAAGTTGTTGACGAATCTTTTAGTGAACACTATAACATATATGTTTAAATAACGCATTTCTTTTGTATTCTTCTCGTTGATTGTATAGATTACCCCACTGTCGGGATTTAGTAATAAGATTAACCAAAGTTCGAGAAGCTTGTTCTCTTTGTTCACCCTATTTATGAAGTGTAAATACTTATACCAACATAATTATAATTTTTTGGAATAAAAGTACTTTAAACCAATGTGGTAGCACCAATCAATACAATCAACTGATTTTTTCACGTAAGGTAAGTGTTAGCTGATCATAGAAAAGGTAGGCGAATTTTGGATAATTTTGCTCATCTTACATTATCACGTCGACTTAACCTAATGGTTAACAATGCGTGTCCATGAACCAATGTCATTTCACACTTAATTTTGTACCAGACCAGAATCTGAAATGTTTAAGTTCGTTCTGCTGGTTTTATTCCGAATTCCGAATTAATAAAAATAGGAATAGGAACAGTAATATTTTTGGGAATCGAAATTGCCAAAAACAGTGATTCTGTTTATATTTACACAAGGGAAATACCCACGCTTATATATAAATCGGTAGGGAAGATACTGAAACAGTCAAGCGTACATAAATGTAACGGTATATATCGGCTAAAACTGGTCCATTGCCAACCTAACCCCGACATTCTGGCGACTCTATGCCGGCCTTGCCCTGTCTCGGTTTGCGTCTTCTCTTTGTTTTGCTCGAGTTGGCTGGACGTATTGTCTTCTCGTTGAACGGAAGTGGCTACGTCATAGACTTTGACGTTGTATTTTATAACAGTTGAATCTTTCGTTTATCTGTACTACATGATTTATTGTGTACATTATGGATCGATACTAGTGTTCTGGGGTACTTAAGAGTTGGCTCTGCAGGAAGACCGAAGTAGAGGCATTGCACATTCTTCCCTTGAAACCGAAAGCAGAACACAAGAGACGGAAGTAGCGACGAATTTTTGATCAAAGTAGTCTTTTTCATCGATGTTGGATCCCAAAACCTAGACGTTGCATTTATTTATTTTAGTCAGTGCAACAAAATAAAGTGAACCGTGCAACCGTAATCAAATTAGACCGGAAGTAAATTAAAACAGCCGTAACTGACACTTTTTGACCGCAGTATCGTTTCATTGGTATGTTAAGTATATACGTTTTTCTTCATCGGGAAAATATGGCACTTGAAATATCTGCTTTTTTGTCTAAGTAGGTCTTGAAAACCAATATACTTATACATTGTCTTGTTCAAGGCAACAAGACAAATTCAACTGTAGAATCATAATTAAATTAGATCGGGAGTGGACTCAAAGGGGCAGAACTGAATATTTTTGACCTCAGCGACTTTTTAGTCGTACGATATATTTGCTTCATTGAGACAAACAGCAAACTTCATGTACTAGCTCTAAGCTTAATTAGTGTCACTTTAAGACTGATACAAAAGTCAAGAGAATGTCTCTGCCAAACATTGCAATTTTAGAGTTGTAAATTTTATGAAACTAAAAAAAGCTAGCAAAACGAGTAGAGTCCTGGAGAAAATTGTGTTCTACCTGTAGCATTCTTCGACATTTTCTATTTAAGTAAATAAAACTCTAAACCACAGATTTAAAAAGTAGGTAAAGAAATAAAACATTAGAATATTGAATACAATCCAATAGCCGTAAATTAGAATGGAACAGATGGGTTTAAAACATATTATTTAATTCCTACAGCGAGGTTCAGAGTTCAGGTCGGGAGTGATGTCCAAGCAAAGGCTGTTGACTTACATCGAACCGGATTTCATGGCTTTGAATTTGGCTTTTATTCTCGGACTTGAATGTACTTTTGTTTTGTCAACAATTCTCATGAGCGAGAGAACTTTGCCTAAAGTTTGGGTGCTGGACCAACCAGAGGGTACGGAAATTATGTAACCTGGAAAAAAATTAGAAAGGGTGTGTTCATTCCAGCAATAGGATCGATTTGGTCATTTGTATTTCGTGATCAACTGTGGGAAGACGGTTTGTTGTTCTCTTAGGACAAGAATCTTATAAACTGCTCTTAGTCCTATAAGGACCTTTACGTTGCTTCCGGAGTGACAGGATATTCAGGATGGGCAGGGGTAGGGGGTAGGGGCTGCCTCCTATCGAGATCCATGAGTACTAATCTCAGCCTTGTCCCCCCGGAAGAAGGGGAGGCCAGCTCTGAACCAGCCTCTCAAAGCCAAAGCAGGCAGGGGGTGGCACACCCTTGTTGATGTGATAGATATAGAACGAACCCCACCAACCGCAACAGTCATCTTCCACAGTAGACTAGATCTATCGAATTACCCTTGCACCCCAGAATCTTGACATTTGCGGTTAGTGATATGCCACTCCTGGACATACAAAAGGTCACAAAACGATTTTTGCTGTGCCCAGTGGTGGGTTCAACTGGAAGGTATAAACCAGCCAGAGGTGATCCCTGCTGGGAAGACGGTTGGAGTGAAGAGATTAGAAGATCCCTGTGAGGGAGTTTCTGCAAGTGGCGAATTTAATATTAGCGTTGTCTAGCTCTTATAATTTATTGTTTTTCAGAGATTTCTTCAATAACCTGAATAGATAATAAAATTGTTTGAGTTTTGTGCTTATTCGAATGACTGATATGTTACCTGTTTAACATCATTTCAATTGGATGATTGGAGGAAACATTC
Source organism: Homalodisca vitripennis (assembly GCF_021130785.1). Taxonomy (NCBI): domain Eukaryota; kingdom Metazoa; phylum Arthropoda; class Insecta; order Hemiptera; family Cicadellidae; genus Homalodisca; species Homalodisca vitripennis. The sequence goes on from NC_060208.1 coordinate 11,895,335, forward strand.
AAAGCTCATTTTCTTTAATTATATCCGAAAAATTACGGGTTTCAGTAGGTATTAATACTAAATTATATTTATTTCAACTACCGGTATCCTTTATTACACAAGTTTTGAAACTATATAAGATTTAATATACTTTGAATGTATATTGAACTTGCGAACAGTCTAATCTTTATATTATATAGAATAGGGAATAGATAATACACATTTAAATCTATTCTGCTGTAATTTATAGAAAGAAGTTATTTCACTTTTGTGTAAGTATTATTTTTATTATATTTACCTTACTTTGAAATTAAAAAAATTATTTTTAATTGGTTTTGCATTTTTTGTTTCAATTTTCAGTAAAATAAACTTTTAGTCGTTTTGAATTTACTGTTACCGTTTTAATTAGAGAAATGTATTATTGTAACGTTTTGATAATCCGTGATAATCATTTCTTTAGGAAATTTGTAGTCGTGTAGCCTTTGGTGGTATGAAATAAAAAACTTAGAAGATTAATTTAAATTGTCGACTATTGCCTTATTTATAGAACTTATCAATTCAGTTTTAATAATTATATAAATAAACAGAGTTTCGATCATTGTTGTTTTACTAAATGCCGTCCATTGTTTCCCAATTGTAGAAGTAGATCATCGACTGAAATAGCATATAAAATAATCGAATGCATAGGCATCCTTAACCAAGGATATTTATCACTTTTATGATATGCCCCCTTATATCCAAAAGATTTCAGTACCAGGCTCGTATTATGATATACGGCATGTCAATCATTAATGACACCCGTTCAGCCAAACATTTGCTTGTATGTCAGCGATACGCTATGTCAATAGATCTATAGTAGCTGGTAACGTTCCGGTCGCATTTCATCTGGGACACACAACACACACATTAATTATAGAAAAGTATAATACATTGTATATTAAATAAGCACTAGCAATAATAAAAATTCACAATATTAATTTTAATTGAATAAATGCGTTCATAACTAGAAAGTTTAAATTGATTACAACAAGCCGAATATTTAGCACACTATCTACTGGTAATAACTGCAAATCGCCGTAAGGAACTCTTAATGCAAAACTTTCTGCTACACAATCCTTTTGCGGATACGAGATATATACTCTTGTGTAGTCAAAGCCGAAATCAACTAAATGAATCACTTTTTACACTCTAGGTTTATGCTGTTTGTTCAATTGTTTAAGGGACGTTTTACTTAGCACATACTCGACAACATACATACACTATTCGATTTTATACAGCGGTACAGATATTCACTCATAAAATAAAAACACTAATAGCGCTGTCCCTAACTGTGGAAGTCTAATATTTAGTTTATCACAAATGTTTGACAGCACAGATGAAAAAATACATGTTTTAATCGTTGGAATAAACTGTATGGACGTGCTGATAGAAGTAATGCGACAGTTGATTGTTGACACCCACTCGACTCGGTGGCGGTAACAAATACGTCACGATGTCAGAGTTGACTTTGTTTACAGAACTCTCTTCACACGTCCCATTTATTGGCATCTTTTGTTGACTACCAAGGTCATGATTTGATCAACGTTAACTTTCAAAACTTTTGACGTTCTCATCTAACCGTTGAAAAGTGAGAGTCCAAACTGAACGATAACATGTTAACCTGGACTTGTAAGAGTCCACGCTTAACGTTAACGCGTAAACCTGGAATGTGAGAGCCCACAGTGAACGTTAACATGTAAACGTGGACCAGTGAGAGTCCACACTGAATATTAAAATATAAACCTGGACGAGGAAGAGCCCACACTGAACATTAACATGTAAACGTGGACCAGTGAGAGTCCACACTGAATATTAAAATATAAACCTGGACGAGGGAGAGCCCACACTGAACGTTAACATGTAAACGTGGACCAGTAAGAGTCCACACTGAATATTAAAATGTAAACCTGGACTAATATTAAAATTAATTAGTAGGAAAATTTGCTGGTATGATTTTACTTACTTATTCTTATCAGCAGTCAATCTTCAAACGAACCTGAAAAGAAATAATATATTAACATAAAGGCAACGCATCATTGTATATTTCCAATCATAGTAACAAAAACAACTGGTTCCACATTATAAAAATTAACAGAAATAATACATTTATAATATATATGACTAATCATTGCAGGAACGGTATATGTGCATAATTAAATATTATTTGTTGTCTTAAACCAACGTGATAACTACAATAAAATAAAAAGTACTCTTAGGCATACAATAAATATATATATATATATATATATATATATATATATAAATATATATATATATTTATATATATATATATATATATAAATATATATATATATTTATTGCAGTAAGTTTCTTAGTTTATCATATTCGTTGTGAGGTGTTCTTCCTTAACAGCTTTTTCAGTTGTGGAAAAAAGGGATATTTATGAATTTTCTCTATACGTGCGTATCTGATTTCAACCAATTGGTCTCTCAGACGATGTCCTCCTCCGTAGACTAATGGTTATAGTCTCGGCTCTCTAACCGAGACATCACGGGTTCAAATAATAATAATAATAATTCTTTATTTTGTCAAAAACACAGAATATACATTTTGCATATACATCTTCATGCATAATAAAATACATACATACATTTACATAGTATAAATCAAAATAAATGTTCTTACATTAAGTAACTACAATATGTTCATTTTAAGATGCAAAAACAGTCTCAATAAAAGATAATATAACTTAAAAAAAACTGTATTTAAGACAAGACAAATAGGAACCCCATAGGTAAAACCAGTATTGGGATCTCCATCACTTAACTAAAACAAAAAAAATCGGCTAGCAGCGACACGCAACTCGTATTAGGAAAAAAAATAATTTTACTCAAAAAAATAATTTCTGTTTAATAACTCTGTGCTTTAAATTACACAACTAAATTTATCCCTTCAAAAAAGTAACTGTACAACAATAACAAAATAAACTATTATTACAGAGGGAATAAAAAAACAAGAAAAAAAAGATAATAATAATAAAATCTACACAACAAATCTACACTACAATTCTACACAAATTCTACACCCATTTAAATTGTGACATTTAACCAGTTGTCTATATTAATCCCGGGGAGGTCCAAAAAAATGTAATAATAATAAATAAAAACAGTGCACTTCGAAGCCGGCATAGCTCACGCTGAGGCTTGGATGAGAAAAAACATCTCAGCCGATGAATATATTGTCAAACATAGGTTATGGCGGTAAAGATTATATGTTATATTTTGTGAAAAGTAAGTTTCATTTTTACTTATTTGATTTTAAGTTTTGCGAGTTACCATGTCTAAAAGAAACTTTCGGAAGTATATACTGTAAATATATGAGCTGAATTTATGAACGTCTCTTTACATAAATATTAATTTGTGTGTGTGTGTGTGTGCGCGCGCGCGTGTATGTGCGTGCGTGCGTGTGTGTCACCATATAGTGTGAACGTATTCAGAATCCAGCATTTTATTGCCAAAAAGTGTAAAAATATATACGGGCACTTGCCAACTAGATAAAACTACTGATGTGTAAAAGATTAATTTGGTCGATAATGTAAACATTCTTCACTCAGCGTAAACATGTAGGCTACAAAACAGTTTCGTTTACTTGAATAATCACATTATAAATAGTGAGGTTAATTCTGTTCGTATTATTTATAATATATTATGTAAACTAAACTTTACAAATAAAACTTTAACCAACATAACCATAATTATCTATTAATATGTGTTTGGAACGTAAATAATACAATACTTTCAATGTGAAGCATACTAAATATTAGCATGTCCATATAGAAGACACCTTCGTATCTTGTTTTAGGTCAAATTCTAATAGAATATTTATAAATATTAAGTAAATCTGCATGTATTACTAACAATTACTAATATTTGATACTCGGAGTATCTGAACTTTAGTCATTTAATTTTCTATAAAAGTACAAAATTATAAAAATCGAACAGAACATAAGCTAGCATGTTGAGGATAAATTATAAATAAAACATATGAAGCATTAGTAATAGTAAAGTCGGTTTTACGGGCGAAAATTTTACGTGACAACGTCTTTTTCTCGGTAGAATATTTATTGATATGAATATTATTAAATTGCACAATACGAACAAGGAATTGAATGAAAATAAGAATTGCACAAATTTTAACTATAGAAATATATTTTGTTTACTAAGAAATTAATTAATTAAAATTTGTTATTATAAATGGTAAAGTTGAATAAAACATTTACTAAAATTGGAATTTGAAATTCTTGCTAAACACAGTTAAATTCTAACTCCGCGCGTGGTGATTGGTCGGTTTAGTTCGTTTGTTTGGTCGCAATGTTATGACAGGTTAGAGGTTATAATTTGTTATTTTAAATGTTTGACTAGCAATACGCGCTGTTTCTTCTCAATCGACTGAATTACGATTGATTGCAGAGTGATTTAAACTAATAATTTACTTAACACTATCAACATTTTTCAATAGTATGACATAACCTATAAACTCAGTTTCTCAACTTTTGTGTCAATCTAACAATTAATCAATCAATCATAGTTTACGATAATGAAATATCAGTGTACAATTATTTACCTTTATTGTTGTAGTTGTTGTAAATGACGAATCTAAGCACTCCACATTTTCACGAATAAACATAGTTATCTGCTTTATCCCGTGCGGCGGACCCACAGTTATCTGCTTTATCCCGTGCGGATCCCGTGCGGCGGACCCACTGGACGGGCATCGTAACGTTACCGGGCGTTACACTTTTTCATGAGTGACTCCGAGCCGCAACCTAATTTAAGACGTTGTCACGTCAATAATAACTGCTGTAATAGGTAAATAAAAATGTAATATAATTAATACTTAAGCTACACGTATATCTGTAACGAACGTTTCGAGCGTAGCGTGTGAGGGAGAATCAATATAGCTCTAGTAAAGGTACTGGAGCGTGAACATGAAGGACCTCATCTTCCAGGCACATACGATCTCATACACCGACTGTCGAGTCGCACAAAACAAACGATATTTTTCCCAGCTGGCCAACCACTACAGTTTCGTATAAACATCCTTGAGCCCTACAAATCTTTAAGTTACAGGGCGTGTATCGTCTCTGTTTTATTATTGGGAGATAGTTCTAAAGATCTATCTAGACTTACTTCTTATCTCATTATTTTCACATAATAAATCCCTTTATTTCTAGATCAACATTTAATTCGGAATATATAAACTTTCCGCTACTTCTGCAGATTTTTGAAGTTGACGTTTCATGAGATAGGTCACCTTGAACTTTTAACACGAGTCTCGAAATCTACGTAACCGATTTTGATCAAATTTGGAACAAATACAGTGAACACTTAACTCTTTCTACCTAACTTACCCATGAAGGAAACCATCCCATATTTCTTAATATTCATAGAAAAATACATTATATCGGAAAATATCTGAAACTTCAAAACAAGTGAGTTCTTCTTAAAATTCAGAATAACATTTATAAAACCACCGCAAACAACCCTTACGTTAAAACTCTTATATTTCATGAACTATGAGAGATGTTATGATGAAATCTAGTATATAAGATCAGTAAAAATTAAAGAATTTTAAAAATTATCACTTCCTGTGCAACCCTTATAGATAACCTTACATCATATTTTTCTTTAGATCAGATATATTTTTCATTATATCATCCCCATTTTTAGATATTCTCTTCAAATTAAAAATGAATATTTCTACAAAATTTGTAAAAAAAAATATTTAAAGAAAAGTTTATAAAATATTGGAATGAAACTGTACTGACTTCCCTTAATATTATTCTACATTAACAGCATGTTTAAAGTCCATATTGATAATTATATATCTTTCCTTGAACCTGAAATATTTGTCAAGCTTTTCCATGTATCAATGACATAAATGTTTCTATTTTCTATTAATTCTTCGGGATTGTAATACATTTCCATATTTTTACAGTAAACTTCCTGTTTTAGAAATGTTTAAATTCTGTAATTCTTTTGGATAGAACCATTTAAATTTACTCTGGTATTTTTTAAATCAAACTAACGATTTTTGTAGGATTCTTTCCTTGATTTATTTTGTTAATGTCTTTGAAAACCAATGATAACGAGCTTAGGATTCAATATACTTCTATAAATATTTTTAATGAATGAATAAGTTTTTCCAGAATTCCCTTTTTGTTCAACACATTTCTAATCTAGAATTTTATTAAACAATACAGAATGATTAAACTTCATAATATTATGAGATTTTGTATTTTCATCAATCAATTGAATTTTACTTGAGGTTTTCGAATCAATCATTGGAATCCTAATAAACAATATTCTTTAATTTTTATTATTTTACCATCAACTATGCATAGCATTTCTACTTTTTTTTTAACATCGCATTATCTTTCGCCTTATGAAACCAATCTAAAATCCATCGTTATAGATCGAAAAATTTACATTTTCAACAAATCCTAATCCAAAATGACATAAATAAATTCCCAACCGCCTTTCACTTTTTTCGCTACTTAAAGGAGTTTCTAGGCGGTAAGCGTTTCAACATTGATGACGAGGTGAAAGAATCAGTTAAAGATTTGTTACCATAACAGGTGGCAGACTTTAAGGTCATTGGCATTCAAACGCTGGTAGAACGTTATGACAATTTTTTAAACAAAAATTGAAACTATGTTGAAAAATAAAAATGTCAGGAATCATATAAAATAAATGTTTTTAATGTGCTGTTATTTATTTTTTATAAGAAATCGTAGTTTACTTTCCGGATGACCCTCGTATATTTAGTTTTTGAGTGAATATTACAGGTATTTATATAGTATATTTATGAATATAAATATCAAATTAGTTTGATGTTTCGTTTAGTTACAGTTTATAATTTCTAATGTAATCAAGCAAGTCCCATCAGGTATTTAAGCACTAACATGGTTAATTTATATATTTGCTCTAATTTTCTGAAATAGCGCAATTAAATTGTGTATGTGCATATCTCTGAATGTAATTGATGTGTAAATATATATAGTTGATTCATTCATTTTTACATTATCGTTTATACGAGTTAAGTGTAAAAAATGGTCACGTGGCTCTAGTAACACGTGCTTGTTGAAATAAAAGATTTTCATTTTCATTACAACTCCAGAAAAGTACGCAAAAGCAAAATATATTTTTTTGAAACTGAACTTCAGTCTTTTGTAACTTTATCTACGCGCCTTAAATTTATAACAAAGCGTCAATGCAAGTTTCATTTATGCCACTTGGAGACTGAAATTATTAAGGATGCAAAAAATTCGAATTTAAGTAAAAACCCTAATTTTGTGAATATTTTACTGTAATTGACTTATCACAATCTTTCAATTAGAGGATTGCTAATTTTCTCAAAATACGCTAATATCGTACTTGTATTCCTCGAAATGTTTAAAAGAAGTGTGATGGGTCGAAGATAGTCAAGAACGAGCTCTGCTCTTAAAACTTAATTGCTCTTGGAGTTCGGCAGGTTCAAGAGCCCTCGACATTGAGTGGTGGAAGATGACGTCTTCTTAGTGTCGCTGACACATTAACTTCATCTTCATTACTGAGTCATCAGTGATGATCATTACCTATCATCAGACAGCGGTCTGAAAAAAGCTCATGTATATTAAGCATGTATATTGAGACCCCTATCATGTCTCAAGTTTTTACACACGTCTAGCACACTGTCAAACAGCCGAGGGTGAACAGTTTGAACACCTGCTACATTAAAACAGGTAACTGTTTTTAGAATTTGCGTTAGTGTTGACTTATGTTACGATAAACAGGACAAGACAGTTACTGATTTAATTATTGTAAATTTGTCATAAAATCTGTTAAAGTAAACGTAGAGAACTCTAGTTTGCATTATTGGATTTCTTTTTTTATTCCTTTTAAAATGAGGGGTCACATGATAGGGGTTTGTATTTGAAAATGTTTAGTTGCCCCCCTTTACCCCCTTTAGAAAAGGGGGGCAAAATTTTCAACAACTTGAAAAATTAAAAAAATATGTTATAATAGGTAGGGTCAAGGTTTCACATAGATATCTCGGGCCGTTTAAATTATATCCCGGTGTGCCGGTACATAAAACTCACTCTGTATATATATAAACAGTCCATTATGATCCAATGTTAATATATTCTGAAAATTTAATTTTGAATTTAGGTTTCCGTTCCATTAATATATAATTTCCAAAATATGATACGAATTCATTAAAACATTTTATTCCTGAATAACAAAACTGTTTCCTTCCTATCTCTTTGAAATAAATGGGAGTCTCAATAGCAATCACATTAGATAAGCGAGTACTCACAGCACATGTTCTCAACTTATATCTCTCCATATTCTTTCTAATATACATAATTGAGCTCAATTTGTATAACTGAGAAAAGGTCAAAATATGTTCTTGTTTGAAGAGATGTGAAACGCTATCAAATTTTTTTAGATGGTACATTTTATTTGAAATTATAGAACGCGAGAAGAAACTTGTAAATAAAGCAAAAGGAGAGAAAATGTAATTAATAGCTTATAACTGGCGATACATAACAAAAAGTTCCCAAAGAACTCTTGGACAAGTAGGACAACTTAAACAAAGTAGAAACTTATATTACATGTTAAATCTCCTGTATGTTCAGTTATCAATTCTTTTCCCTGAAGATATATAATTTAGCATACGGTAAAGTTAGGGACACACGGGAAGATGAAGAAAGTTCTGGATTTAAGGATGGAGAACTTTCATTTCATGAACTTCTCGTAGGATGATATCTAATTCCTTCATGAACAGTGCGCCTGATCGCATATCAATCCTCCTCATATTCTGATTGATTTTACTGTCATGTAATGTCATTATCACAGAACTGCCATGTTACACTTAATTTATTTATTGTACAATTAAGCTTCACACAGACACTATATTCACAATTAAGTGTTACGTTTAAAACGCTAAGTTTCTTTACACGCTTCTATTTCGTATCGGTTCAGTTGTATTTGCTTTACTCGACAAAGGTTGTAATAATGGAAATCTACAAAATAAATTAGCAACTTACTAAATATTACACAACAAAAACTTGAGTTCAGGAATAATGAAATAACATTGTGTAAATGTTTCAGATCCAAGAATCAGATTGCACTAAACATTTCGCTTTTCCTGAAATCGATAGAGATTTTCAATTTCTTAACTAAGGTAAGGATCTAAATAGAAGTGTTCTAAAATAATAAATAATTGTTTATCGTCAGTAAACGAGAGACTGACTAGTGGAGAGAAACGTACTAGTGAAGAGTGACTGACTACTGACTAGTGATTCTTTAGGTACGATATACTAGCTAGTGACGATAGCCCGACTAACGACGATAAAATTGGTAGAAACAAGAAACTATAATTAATGACAAGTGACACGTGAACGATTAGTGATGAGTGAATTACTAGGAACGAGAGACTAACTAGTGACGAATGATTTACTAGGAAAGAGACACTGATTAGTGAAGAGGGGCTCATTAGCGCAATGCAGTCACCTTGGCGCTGCTCGGACAGTGTTTATTACTTACGTGTATCCTACTTGTGGATTACATCTATAAAGTACACGTGTGAACTCTCTGGCGCTGCTCGGACAGTGTTTATTACTTACGTGTATCCTACTTGTGGATTACATCTATAAAGTACACGTGTGACTACTCTGGCGCTCCTCGGACAGTTTTTATTACTTACGTGTATCCTACTTGTGGATTACATCTATAAAGTACACGTGTGACTACTCTGGCGCTCCTCGGACAGTTCTTATTACTTACGTGTATCCTACTTGTGGATTACATCTATAAAGTACACGTGTGACTACTCTGGCGCTCCTCGGACAGTTTTTATTACTTACGTGTATCCTACTTGTGGATTACATCTATAAAGTACACATGTGAACACTCTGGCGCTGCTCTGACAGTTTCATAACTTACGAGTATCCTACTTGTGGATTACATCTATAAAGTACACGTGTAAACTCTCTGGCGCTGCTCGGACAGTTTTTATTACTTACGTGTATCCTACTTGTGGATTACATCTATAAAGTACACGTGTGAACTCTCTCGCACTGCTCGGACAGTTTTTATTACTTACGTGTATCCTACTTGTGGATTACATCTATAAAGTACACGTGTGAACTCTCTGGTGCTGCTCGGACAGTTTTTATTACTTACGTGTATCCTACTTGTGGATTACATCTATAAAGTACACGTGTGAACTCTCTGGTGCTGCTCGGACAGTTTTTATTACTTACGTGTATCCTACTTGTGGATTACATCTATAAAGTACACGTGTGAACACTGAGACGCTGCTCGGACAGTTTTTATTACTTACGTGTATCCTACTTGTGGATTACATCTATATAGTACACGTGTGACTACTCTGGCGCTGCTCAGACAGTTTTTATTACTTACGTGTATCCTACTTGTAGATTATATCTATAAAGTACACGTGTGAACACTGTGACGCTGCTCGGACAGTTTTTATTACTTACGTGTATCCTACTTGTGGATTACATCTATAAAGTACACGTGTGACTACTCTGGCGCTGCTCAGACAGTTTTTATTACTTACGTGTATCCTACTTGTAGATTATATCTATAAAGTACACGTGTGAACACTGTGACGCTGCTCGGACAGTTTTTATTACTTACGTGTATCCTACTTGTGGATTACATCTATAAAGTACACGTGTGAACTCTCTGGCGCTGCTCAGACAGTTTTTATTACTTACGTGTATCCTACTTGTAGATTATATCTATAAAGTACACGTGTGAACACTGAGACGCTGCTCGGACAGTTTTTATTATTTACGTGTATCCTACTTGTGGATTACATCTATAAAGTACACGTGTGAACTCTCTGGTGCTGCTCGGACAGTTTTTATTACTTACGTGTATCCTACTTGTGGATTACATCTATAACGTACACGTGTGAACTCTCTGGCGCTGCTCGGACAGTTTTTATTACTTACGTGTATCCTACTTGTGGATTACATCTATAAAGTACACGTGTGAACTCTCTGGCGCTGCTCGGACAGTTTTTATTACTTACGTGTATCCTACTTGTGGATTACATCTATAACGTACACGTGTGAACTCTCTGGCGCTGCTCGGACAGTTTTTATTACTTACGTGTATCCTACTTGTGGATTACATCTATAAAGTACACGTGTGAACACTCTGGCGCTGCTCGGACAGTTTTTATTACTTACGTGTATCCTACTTGTGGATTACATCTATAAAGTACACGTGTGAACTCTCTGGCGCTGCTCGGACAGTTTTTATTACTTACGTGTATCCTACTTGTGGATTACATCTATAAAGTACACGTGTGAACTCTCTGGTGCTGCTCGGACAGATTTTATTACTTACGTGTATCCTACTTGTGGATTACATCTATAAAGTACACGTGTGAACACTCTGACGCTGCTCGGACAGTTTTTATTACTTACGTGTATCCTACTTGTGGATTACATCTATAAAGTACACATGTGAACTCTCTGGCGCTGCTCGGACAGTTTTTATTACTTACGTGTATCCTACTTGTGGATTACATCTATAACGTACACGTGTGAACTCTCTGGCGCTGCTCGGACAGTTTTTATTACTTACGTGTATCCTACTTGTGGATTACATCTATAAAGTACACGTGTGAACACTCTGGCGCTGCTCGGACAGTTTTTTATTACTTACGTGTATCCTACTTGTGGATTACATCTATAAAGTACACGTGTGAACTCTCTGGCGCTGCTCGGACAGTTTTTATTACTTACGTGTATCCTACTTGTGGATTACATCTATAAAGTACACGTGTGAACTCTCTGGTGCTGCTCGGACAGTTTTTATTACTTACGTGTATCCTACTTGTGGATTACATCTATAAAGTACACGTGTGAACACTCTGACGCTGCTCGGACAGTTTTTATTACTTACGTGTATCCTACTTGTGGATTACATCTATAAAGTACACATGTGAACTCTCTGGCGCTGCTCGGACAGTTTTTATTACTTACGTGTATCCTACTTGTGGATTACATCTATAAAGTACACGTGTGAACTCTCTGGCGCTGCTCGGACAGTTTTTATTACTTACGTGTATCCTACTTGTGGATTACATCTATAAAGTACACATGTGAACTCTCTGGCGCTGCTCGGACAGTTTTTATTACTTACGTGTATCCTACTTGTGGATTACATCTATAAAGTACACGTGTGAACTCTCTGGCGCTGCTCGGACAGTTTTTATTACTTACGTGTATCCTACTTGTGGATTACATCTATAAAGTACACATGTGAACTCTCTGGCGCTGCTCGGACAGTTTTTATTACTTACGTGTATCCTACTTGTGGATTACATCTATAAAGTACACGTGTGACTACTCTGGCGCTGCTCGGACAGTTTTTATTACTTACCTGTATCCTACTTGTGGATTACATCTATAAAGTACACGTGTGAACACTCTGGCGCTGCTAGGACAGTTTTTATTACTTACGTGTATCCCTACTTGTGGATTACATCTATAAAGTACACGTGTGACTACTCTGGCGCTGCTCGGACAGTTTTTATTACTTACGTGTATCCTACTTGTGGATTACATCTATAAAGTACACGTGTGACTACTCTGGCGCTGCTCGGACAGTTTTTATTACTTACGTGTATCCTACTTGTGGATTACATCTATAAAGTACACGTGTGAACACTCTGGCGCTGCTCGGACAGTTTTTATTACTTACGTGTATCCTACTTGTGAATTACATCTATAAAGTACACGTGTGACTACTCTGGCGCTGCTCGGACAGTTTTTATTACTTACGTGTATCCTACTTGTGGATTACATCTATAAAGTACACGTGTGAACACTCTGGCGCTGCTCGGACAGTTTCATTACTTACGTGTATCCCTACTTGTGGATTACATCTATAAAGTACACGTGTGAACTCTCTGGCGCTGCTCGGACAGTTTTTATTACTTACGTGTATCCCACTTGTAGATTACATCTATAAAGTACACATGTGAACTCTCTGGCGCTGCTCGGACAGTTTTTATTACTTACGTGTATCCTACTTGTGGATTACATCTATAAAGTACACGTGTGAAATCTCTGGCGCTGCTCGGACAGTTTTTATTACTTACGTGTATCCTACTTGTGGATTACATCTATAAAGTACACGTGTGACTACTCTGGCGCTGCTCGGCCAGTTTTTATTACTTACGTGTATCCTACTTGTGGATTACATCTATAAAGTACACGTGTGAACTCTCTGGCGCTGCTCGGACAGTTTTTATTACTTACGTGTATCCTACTTGTGGATTACATCTATAAAGTACACGTGTGAACTCTCTGGTGCTGCTCGGACAGTTTTTATTACTTACGTGTATCCTACTTGTAGATTATATCTATAAAGTACACGTGTGAACTCTCTGGTGCTGCTCGGACAGTTTTTATTACTTACGTGTATCCTACTTGTGGATTACATCTATAAAGTACACGTGTGAACACTCTGACGCTGCTCGGACAGTTTTTTATTACTTACGTGTATCCTACTTGTGGATTACATCTATAAAGTACACATGTGAACTCTCTGGCGCTGCTCGGACAGTTTTTATTACTTACGTGTATCCTACTTGTGGATTACATCTATAAAGTACACGTGTGAACTCTCTGGCGCTGCTCGGACAGTTTTTATTACTTACGTGTATCCTACTTGTGGATTACATCTATAAAGTACACATGTAAACTCTCTGGCGCTGCTCGGACAGTTTTTATTACTTACGTGTATCCTACTTGTGGATTACATCTATAAAGTACACGTGTGAACTCTCTGGCGCTGCTCGGACAGTTTTTATTACTTACGTGTATCCTACTTGTGGATTACATCTATAAAGTACACATGTGAACTCTCTGGCGCTGCTCGGACAGTTTTTATTACTTACGTGTATCCTACTTGTGGATTACATCTATAAAGTACACGTGTGAACTACTCTGGCGCTGCTCGGACAGTTTTTATTACTTACGTGTATCCTACTTGTGGATTACATCTATAAAGTACACGTGTGAACTCTCTGGCGCTGCTCGGACAGTTTTTATTACTTACGTGTATCCTACTTGTGGATTACATCTATAAAGTACACGTGTGAACTCTCTGGCGCTGCTCGGACAGTTTTTATTACTTACGTGTATCCTACTTGTGGATTACATCTATAAAGTACACGTGTGAACACTCTGGCGCTGCTCGGACAGTTTTTATTACTTACGTGTATCCTACTTGTGGATTACATCTATAAAGTACACGTGTGAACTCTCTGGCGCTGCTCGGACAGTTTTTATTACTTACGTGTATCCTACTTGTGGGATTACATCTATAAAGTACACGTGTGAACTCTCTGGCGCTGCTCGGACAGTTTTTATTACTTACGTGTATCCTACTTGTGGATTACATCTATAAAGTACACGTGTGAACACTCTGGCGCTGCTCGGACAGTGTTTATTACTTACGTGTATCCTACTTGTGGATTACATCTATAAAGTACACGTGTGAACACTCTGGCGCTGCTCGGACAGTTTCATTACTTACGTGTATCCTACTTGTGGATTACATCTATAAAGTACACGTGTGAACACTCTGGCGCTGCTCGGACAGTGTTTATTACTTACGTGTATCCTACTTGTGGATTACATCTATAAAGTACACGTGTGAACTCTCTGGCGCTGCTCGGACAGTGTTTATTACTTACGTGTATCCTACTTGTGGATTACATCTAGAAAGTACACGTGTGAACACTCTGGCGCTGCTCGGACAGTTTTTATTACTTACGTGTATCCTACTTGTGGATTACATCTAGAAAGTACACGTGTGAACACTCTGGCGCTGCTCGGACAGTTTTTATTACTTACGTGTATCCTACTTGTGGATTACATCTATAAAGTACACGTGTGAACACTCTGGCGCTGCTCGGACAGTTTTTATTACTTACGTGTATCCTACTTGTGGATTACATCTATAAAGTACACGTGTGAACACTCTGGCGCTGCTCGGACAGTTTTTATTACTTACGTGTATCCTACTTGTGGATTACATCTATAAAGTACACGTGTGAACTCTCTGGTGCTGCTCGGACAGTTTTTATTACTTACGTGTATCCTACTTGTGGATTACATCTATAAAGTACACGTGTGAACACTCTGGCGCTGCTCGGACAGTTTTTATTACTTACGTGTATCCTACTTGTCGATTACATCTATAAAGTACTCGTGTGACCACTCTGGCGCTGCTCGGACAGTTTTTATTACTTACGTGTATCCTACTTGTGGATTACATCTATAAAGTACACGTGTGACCACTCTGGCGCTGGTTGGTTACGGAGGTGGTTGGTTGACGAATGTAGACCTATTGTGACCTTTTATTAATTAGTGTTGTGTTTAGTGTTTTATTAAGTGCATTAATAGAGTTAGTAAAGTTATCTACTAACTTTCCTATTATGATGAATTGAAAAATAAAATCTGATTTTATTTGTTTATTATTATAAGCTCTACGTTTTTCCACATTCAACTTCACTTTTCTCCAGTTATTTGAAATAGAAATACTTTTTTATGTTAAATAGTAGCTTATTAAATGGACAAGTTTTTGTGAAATTTTACAATTGAATCTCACTTAAATTTGTTCAGAATACTGGTTTAAATTTGTTTTAATTTTAAAAGAAATTTCAATTTTATTACTTTTATTGGTAATAAGTATTACATAAAGTTATGTGAATTGCGTATTATGGTATTTTTAATTGAAATTTTATGACCTTTCAGAAAGCACCAATAAAAAAGTTAATTACAAAGTAAAAACTGGAGAAAAATGCTGTTTTTTACATAATTACATAAATTTTTTGAAAAAAGGAAAAGATCGCTATAAACGGGATTTTTTAGATAACAATTTTTAAATCATAGTTTCTTACTGCCCTAAGTTTATATTATTACCAGATTTATTTTTTCACACCAAGAGCCAGTCACCCTGTATTTCATTTCATGTCTTTTATATGAAAAGTTTCTTATTTTCTTTTGAAGCGTTTCAATTTCAACCTTAAATCTTAGTTACACCCACTGTTATTAAATATTGATATAAAGGGTCCTGCAGGCTTTGGGGTTTAATTAAAAGAAATTTTGCAGTAGTCTGATCATTTTGGAATATAATGAACTATAATATTGATTTATTCTGGTTTTGACATTAGAATGTTTTAATTTAATACCGAATTATAAATTGCTATACGACTATTGTACTGTGGTATAAATAAAAAGAAAATGAATTTAAGCATTTCCCAACTAAATCTGCAATATATAAATGATATCATCACATGCTAAATATATTAATCATTTTCTAAACGTCTGTATTACAAAGGAATACAGAACATCATTAACATAATAAAAAATAACATCGTATAGTTCAGTTCTGAATGATGTAGTCAGATCAGAAAACAAGATTACTTTTATGTCACTGGCACAGTGTACTTAAAATAAAAGCTGGTAAGCCGGTTGTCTAAAATAACAACGATTGTCTAGAATCGGGCAACGTCAAGGATGGAAGTTTTAGAACATTATACAGTTTATTTATAATAAGAAATTTCCATACGGACGAGACTAATCTTTCGTAAGCCTGCAATAAAATGTGCTGTAATTATATATTTTACAGGCGTTAATCCACGTAAATTTGGCCCTAGATTGCTCATTAGTTTTATTTCGCTCTGGGGAGCATTCCTCTCCGCTACGCGAGCTTGGAGCTTGCTCTGCACTTTCCTTCTTCCTCAGACTTCTTTCCTACTTTATTTAAAAAGGGAAAGATATAACTACGAATCACGACGTTTATTATCACTTTGACATACTGCAATTCCAGATAAGGTCGATTAAAACAGTCCATTATGTACTACTGAAAATATATGGTATAAATTGAAAATATGCTAAGACCAGTAAATATAAATAAGTAAAATATAAAAATAACCCATAACATTCTATAAAACTATTCTATAAAAGTACCACAGATAGGTTAAGCCTAAAACTATAAATAATATTTAAAGATAACAAAATATATCAAAGAATAATAATTAATAAACAGTATTACCATAAATAATAATAAGTAATGTAAAAGTATAACGTAAATAAAACAAGTTGAAAATAAATAAATAGGTAAGAGTGATCAATTACAAAGATGTTATTTGCTGAGCCTAACACTGAGGAGGCTGGAAAAATTCATTTCTGTCAGTGTGAATGATAGTTTGATAATGCTCTGACGTCAAGACTTGAATTTCTATGTAGGTATTATCAAGTTAGATGATAGTGCCAGTAATTGGCTGAGCGTTAAGAAACATTTTTGCACTAGTCTTTTGGGTAGCAATAATGGCAACAGAATATCGCCCATTTGCACAAGAAGGTGCCTTTAGTGATCCAAAAGCTTCCATTAATCCAGCAACCTGATTACCATCCTCTAAGCAACCACCTGTCCAAGGCTGAGCATTTCCCCACAAAAAATTATAGTATAGGTTAAAACGTAATGAAAAATTGCAAAATAGCACTGCGCAATTGGTCACCTGTAGATCATTCTATAACAATTTCATACAATCGTACTATAAAAGCAGCAGACTGCACAGATTCCACTACTCCGATAGTTGGCTGACAGCAGCTAGATACACAGATAATGTCAGACAACCCATCTCAGATGTATCGAGTGAACCTAGACAAGGAAGCCATTCAGGAGCTGTTAACGTAAGTTGTATGGCAGTAACGTTATATAAGCAAATTCTCGTAGCTTTTACCTAGTATTCCTACAATCCAGATTTATTTTCATAGCAACTAAATCTGTCTGCATCAGTTTTTTTAATATGATCATGCTAAATCACATTAGTATTTTTCCCCTGGAACTGACAAATCTCATATTAACTATAGTTAAATTGAATATTTTTTCCACCCTATGAGAGTTTTTAATTCTATTTAAATTTTAATCTTTGAATGTAAATGTGGAAAAATTGCAAAACCCGAAGTTGAACCTGTTATAGGAGAACTTTGCTCAGGAAATCTACAGAGATAAGTACGTTATTGGGTGCTACGTTAATTTTAAACTGAAAACCTTTAAAAAAATAATTCTACACGCGAAAGCCAGATAACGTTCAGAAACAGTCGGTATATTTTTAAAATCTCGCGATAAGTAAACACAACATAAACAGTGTTCTAATAATCATAATATAAAAATATATTTTTCTCTTCAATTTTTTATACAGTAAAATATATAGAAATAGATTCTAACGTTTCGCAGTAGACATAAAAATACAGTATCCTACCAATAGATCAGTGGTGTACTTTCTACATACATTTGATCATCTATTGCCTACAATTACTAATAAATTCACATGAAATAAGGCGACCTGATTTTTTAGAAAATATTAAGTATACAACGCTTGATCAGTCATTTGCTATGAATATTGATTACATAAATGTTACGTGACTTTTAATATAAATGGCGCAAGTGACTACATGAAATCATATTATTCATTTAAAATACTACGTAAACGTTGCTTATAAATCAAATTTGACGAATAACTGTTATGTGCACGTAAATCACTCGAAATTACCTTCTCTAAACTTTAATAAAAAGTGTTACTGATTGTGTTTATTTTTTATTCTATATACAGATTTTAGTATCAAGAGCAAAGGCGCACTTTTTTTTCATTGAGTATTGTCTGCACCTGGTACCCACCTTTACGGCATACCCAGGTTTACTTTTGCGGTCCGATTTTTGCTTATACTGTCGTTATCCCTGTTTGCAGACGTTAATCACTTCAATTTTACGTCCTTATCTTCACATTGGCTTATGCTAAACGTCTAGCGTTACTGGGCATTTATCTACCACTGCCCCCCCGATACCACAACTCCATGCTGGGCAGAAATAGAGTCTATTTTTGGGGCACCCAGCCCCGGGGGCCTAAGAGTAACTGTTAAAAGTTCTAGATGTTAAAAGGAGCTGCGGTTCCTTTTTAAAATATTACTAACATGCTTATTGGTTATTGCAACACGTTGCTGCGCTCCTTGATCGAGCGTCGATCCTTATAACGTGTGCTATGTTAGTATGTCATGCGGTTTAAATATGGTCATGCATTAAAATTCTTAATTTTATCGAATAATAAAATAACGTGCCTTTCAACTTTTGATTCGTGCTACAGAAACCAGACGTGTGGAACTCTTGATTCGGCACCTCTCACCCTTAGGGCACTGCAAAGGCGCACTGGTGAATTTTAGTTATTTTTTAATTGTTATTTACGAATATACCAAAGGGGTGGGAATACTGAGGGACCTACAAATAACTTAACCCGCGGGATAACGGACGGGCGTGTTGAGCCCATGGTACCTCATCGGATGGGCGTGATTCAATTTCAATTTTTTTTATTGTCGCAGACATGTATTGCATGTATAGTAAAAGCCAGTAGTTCACTACTTTAAATTACAATATAAAATACAATGTTTGTATGAAAATCAAAAACAATAAGAAATTAAACTTACATTAAATTAATAATAACAATACAAACTATTTACCCAATACACTTTAGGTTAGATACTCCCCAAAGGAGTGAAAACGACCTTCTATTATGTATTCTTTTAGCTGATTTTTTTCAAAAATGTTTTTTCCTGTTATATTTTTAAGTTACTGAGAAGTTTCCTAAAAACCTAGCCCCTGAGTTTTGAGGCAGTCCACCCGCCAGAGCCGAGCGATGTTGGGTTTGTCGCAGGTCTACTCGGGCTCGCGTGTTGTGGTCATGTATAACGGCTCCATCTACTACATTTGCACAATGAAACCTGGCATAGATGATGGTCAAGTCAAGTCAAGTCAAAAAGTATTTATTCCTTCATCAAAAAGCATTTACATCTAGTTTACATGCGTTTCCTAGGTGAAATAAAATATACTACAATAACTGGTTAGGTTGCTGTAAAACTCTATAAAATAGAACTTAGAAATTAATTCTCAAACTAAGTAAAAAATTGTGTTTTGAGAATGAGTCTCTTTTATAATGTACCGCATTGCTACTCAGTATTTTATTGTAGCTTAATTACAACAAACAATAAATAGAATTTCTATAAAAATAATGGAAATGCCTGTAAAAATAAATAAATATATATATATATATTCAAAAACAAAAATTATTTATTGATTATGTTTTTAATAATTTAAAAAGAATACACTAAAATTTGTTTAGTTACATGTGAGAATACTATGGCAGCTGGTGTCCTAGATATACGAAGATGAGAAGATCAAAATGCTGTACTCTTTAAATGCATTTCTACATGACATGCCAGCCACAACACGCACAATTTCTGTAAAATGAAAACCCTTTATTGCAAGTACTGAGGTGTCGAGCCCCAAATAAGAAGTCCATACCGCAACCGTGACTCTACCAAACCAAAGTTAATATTTTTACTAAATATGGTGGTATTTTTCAAACTGGAACATAAGGTAGGACAATAAAGAAAATGAGGCAGACACAAAGTTTATGTGACATCGTCAAGTCAAATTCATCGTCCACCTGAAGTTCAAAATATATTTGACTGATAATTGGTGTTCTATTTTCCTTCACCTAATTTAATGCACATAGAATAGAAAATTCTGTAAACTGTGTTTTATAATTAAGATGTAAATTTAGATTGTTTAAAAATTGATAGGCCTGGGATAATACTACGCTGCTGTTAATTTCGAGTTCTTCTATACTATGATTCGAAAATATGACGGCAATATTATCAGCGTATATAACAGTATTTTCGTGGTCTACAGAGAGCACCAAATTATTTATGTATAAGTTAAATAAAATTGGTCCAAGAACTGATTCTTGGGGAACTCCAAATTTAATCTCAATCAGTTCCGAGCAGTGGTTATTGAGCTTAACAGGTTGCTTTCGATCCCTAAGGTACGACTTTAGCCACCTCAGTATTTCAATTGAAAACCCTATGCGTTGCAAACCCTCCATCAGTCTGTCATGATTGACACAGTCGAACGCCTTATTAAGATCCAACATTACACAGGTGTCCTGTGTCTTCTCTCCAGTGGGATACAAAAGTCACCAATGCCTCATCAGTAGAGCGGCCCATGACACAACCGAACTGTTTGTCTGTTAGGATATTATTTATAAGCAGGTACGGTGGTAATCTGTTTAAATAATCAGTTCAATTACTTTAGTTAGACTTGAAATTTGTTTAATTGCTAGGTAACAGTCAAGAAGCGTGCGACTGTCTTGAATACAGGTATCACCAAACTAGTACTTAGCAAAGATGGAAAAGTATCTTTCTGGAAAGAAGAAGTTATTATAACAACAGAGGTCACCCGAGGAACACCGGATGGGCGCGTTGAATCACCGGCACTTCGTCGAGTGGGCGTGTTGGGTCCGCGGAACACCGGATGGGCGTGTTGAGCCCGCAGAATACCGGATGGGCGTGTTGAGCCACCGGCCTTCGTCGGGTGGACGTGTTTGACCCGCGGAACACCGGATGGTCATGTTGAATCACCGGTACAGTACTTCTTCGGGTGGACGTGTTGAGCCCGCGGAACACCGGATGGTCATGTTGAATCACCGGTACAGTACTTCTTCGGGTGGACGTGTTGAGCCCGCAGAATACCGGATGGGCGTGTTGAGCCACCGGCACTTCGTCGGGTGGGCGTGTTGAGCCCGCAGAATACCGGATGGGCGTGTTGAGCCACCGGCACTTCGTCGGGTGGACGTGTTGAGCCCGCAGAATACCGGATGGGCGTGTTGAGCCACCGGCACTTCGTCGGGTGGGCGTGTTGAGCCCGCAGAATACCGGATGGGCGTGTTGAGCCACCGGCACTTCGTCGGGTGGACGTGTTGAGCCCGCAGAATACCGGATGGGCGTGTTGAGCCACCGGCACTTCGTCGGGTGGGCGTGTTGAGCCCGCAGAATACCGGATGGGCGTGTTGAGCCACCGGCACTTCGTCGGGTGGGCGTGTTGAGCCCGCAGAATACTGGATGGGCGTGTTGAATTAACGGTACTTCGTCGGGTGGACGTGTTGAGCCCGCGGAACACCGGTTGGGTGTGTTGAGCTCCATTCTCACTATAGCAATGTTGTGTTTACAAAGCTCGGTAATATGTATACAGCTGTGTCAAATAGTATATTTCTTATAGTACACTATATGCAATGTATACTATATTGATACAATGAATACAATATATAGTATACTCTATGTACTTATGAGACGATAGCGTGAGGAGTGCTCATGTTGTCTTGTTTACAAAGACGACTTGGATGGATGGGACTTTCATTCATCACTGTCTGATGGCGGGAATATCTTTGTTGACCGAGGAAAAATCTATAGTTATCTCAAACACCTTAGATATACAATGACGCTGATGACTTCCGCTTGATAACATCAATAATTTAGGGCGCAGCGTGATGGCTCTCAGTAGAGATGGAAACTTTTGTCGTTTAGTGGCAACGCGTTGCAACGTTATTCTACCAGCCGACAACTGGTTGCGGCAACGTATTATTTCAGTAACTGTTGCCGACTGATCCGTCTAGCCATCGCGCAACGTTCTTTGAACAACTTTTTCCAGTGGCTGTTGATTATAGAGCATTATTGAAATACCGTACAATAAATTACTAAAACACAGAATTTGTTACTATCATAATGTATTTGAACTTTATCATTAAGTCTGCTTAGCCTCGTAACCATACTTTATTTTGAAATAATTAAAAGCAAATTTTGGTATAAGAACAACATTTCAAAATTAAACTCACATTATTCATAAAATTCTTAATGATTATAATAATTTATAATTAAATAATATTTTTAAGTCAAAAGGGTATTATACCAAAATATAGCAAAATTTAATAAAACTCTTAAATATACCGATTAATCATTCATATGATTGTATCATTAAGAATTAGTTATCTAATTAAACATTATTCATAGGCTATAGATTTGCAGTACGTATTAAAATAATTAATTAGGAAGAAACAAAACCCCAAAAAATAAGTTTTTTAGTGGTAACAGTTTAAACAATACACACATAGTAACTTTACACAACTATAGAACACACACAAATAAATGAAGTGAAACTGAACAATTTATTTCGTGTACTAAACATAATTGCAATTAATTTTGTCTACTAAATATAGATTACACTTGGGCTTTATAAAACTGGTTTACAAGCTGATATTATCGAGCTGTAGATAGATTTTCGGCAATTAATTGTCACACTTCACCTCTGTTGTTCATTATAAATCCGTTTCCCTAGTAACAGGTAAGGAGTTTCTCGTAATACGTTGCGAGGAAGTTAAGCTTGCCGTTGCCTGCAACGAAACGAATGAATTCATTGTCAGTACGTTGCCAAAATAACAGGGAGTTTCTCGTAATACGTTGCGAGGAAGTTAAGCTTGCCGTTGCTTGCAACGAAACGAATGAATTCATTGTCAGTACGTTGCCAAAATAACAGGGAGTTTCTCGTAACACGTTGCGAGGAAGTTAAGCTTGCCGTTGCTTGCAACGAAACGAATGAATTCATTGTCAGTACGTTGCCAAAATAACAGGGAGTTTCTCGTAACACGTTGCGAGGAAGTTAAGCTTGCCGTTGCTTGCAACGAAACGAATGAATTCATTGTCAGTACGTTGCCAAAATAACAGGGAGTTTCTCGTAAAACGTAGGGACAACTGTTGTTATGCGGCAACTCCGTTGTTTATCCTTTTATGTTAAATAACGACCACCTCTATCTAGTTCCCAGTCACATCCTTGCGATGTTGTTTTGAATGTTCGGTTCGCAGTCCCATCGTACTTGTCTTGTTGTTTTATTTATTTATCAGGTATTTTAGTTTACATTGTGACAAGCTTGAACTAAGGTAAACATAGGACCCGTCTACTACTCGCATATACCTGTCACTATTACATAATAAGTTTTGTCAGAATAACTGCAGTGTATTCAGAACCACCTACAAAACTGGTTGTTAATAAATCAAATGAAATATTTTCAGTTGGAGGTTTTTTTCTGCTATTTGACCATCAGTGATACACACTGGAAAATCTTAGAGCGTTCATATTGAGAGTAAGGTCCATAACATTTCTGGGTGAAATATTTACTCAGCTGTATTTTTTTTCATGTCCGGCTATACCGTGAATAATACTGAATAGTTTATATGGTATTTAAATGTCCAATAAGAATGAATAAAAGTGAGTATATTTTAGAAAATATACTAATTTATTTTTTAAATATCTAGTAATATTAAAGTGAGTGCAAAGTGTAATTGTAGGTGTAAAGTAAAGTAAAGCTGCCTTATTTTATCAGGCGAAGATAAAGCTAAGAAGCCCTTTCTAAAACTTAACCTGGGGACCAACGGTTTAAAGGTGACTTCCGAACCAACACCAACGGACGGGCAGGCGGGCTGCTTGCAAGGACAGGATCGCTCAGCGGTCACTCATCCAAGCAGCAGCCACGCTCGACGTTGCTTATCTTGCGATAACCGTTGTACCCGCTACACTGCGCCATTGGGTAGGTACTCTATGTAGTTTAAAAAATCCTATTTATGTCATCGAATAAGACAGACTGTATCACAGCCTAAAAATGCCTCAAAAACATAAAAAGCACTAGTGTTGATACTCTAACAGTTACTAAAACAAATTCAGAATGGTTAAATTTTTAGTGAAACGCAAAACACGAACATTGTTTATACTAATAATAACCTAACTCTATTATGTTGGTTATCCATGATACAGCTTAATACAATCCACGAATCTCTGGTGTTATAAGTTTCTCGTTATTATACTTTTCTAAGAATTTAGAAACTAAAGTGAATTTATTTTTAAAATTCGCGATCCTTGTATCTTATATTTTAAACGTTACATTAAATGTCAACACGTTTCCTAAAGGTCAAGTCGTGATTCTTTTCTTAAAACATGTGTTTCTAATAAATTGCACATATTCATACCTAACTTAGAGACTTTTAATTTCTTATTTTTAGTTAAATAAACTATACTAAAATATATTAATATCAATAACACTAATCTAGAGTACTTTGAGAACAGATTCAGTTTAAAAGCAAAATGTTATATAAAATTAATTAAATCATCATTATCTAAGAACTCGACCGAAAAATTGCGATTTTAATAAAGACTAGCAAACATATTCATCGCATATTAAAAATATAAAACACACACAGCATGAGTCATAACATATTAATTAATGAGCCATTATATGATAGCGAGCGTTTGTGATTGTTGTAACGAGTTTCTGATTTTGTTCCTGTCTGTAGTACAGTCATTGAAGCATTATTGCTCCGAATTTTTTTACTGTGAACCGAATTGCATACAATTTTGGAATTAACTTCGAAAGTGACCCTTAACTTCTAAAGTGAAAATGATTTGAACTCCGCAACCACCCTGGGGGTGTTTGTCACCCCTTCTCAGGGGTGATTTTTTTTCAAAATAACCTCGGATATCAATAGAAGGCCTAATTTTAAGCAAAAAATCATCTATAAAGTTTTTCGAAAAATCCAATACTTTTCAAGTTATTGGCAATTGAAAGTTCGCAATTTTTTCACGTTTTCCATCGGTTTTTTGCAAATATCTCCAAAAACATACGTTTTACCGAAAATTTTATAAATAACAAAATTGTAGCAGGTAAAAAATTAACAATTTGGTTTTTTATAAAGTATTCTAAGCGCAATATTAAACTAGATATTAAAGATCAAAGCCGTTTTTTATTTTGTCTGAAATTTAATTGATGTGGTCAATGCCATCTAGCGGCGAGCAGATGCATTTTAGGCATTCTAATAAAAAAGGTTTTGTAGTGCTTGAAATAAGCTTTAAAATGAGCACTATTAAAAGTCTTTTGCACGTAAAATAAGTGAGCTGTATTGCAAATAAGAGGAGCATCTAATTCTTCTTTTAAATCAATGGGTTTCATAAGTGCTATTTCCACCAAAATTAAAATTAATCGTATTCCGCCTAGAATTAACTTTATTATGAAGATTTTGATAGATTTTATCAGTATGGCTGCTTCAGGACACATATTTTTTTTAAGTCACGATTAAAAGAATTATAAATTTAAAAAAAACCACCTTTTTCATAATATCTCAAAAATGACGACAGATACGTATAAAAGTGCAGGGATGAAAAATTTAGGTATTTTTCTGAAAAACAATTTGGTTTTTTTGTTTTTTCTGTCAAACAAAAATTGACGGAGATATGATTGTTTAAAGAGCGCGTGGCAGCGCAATCACAGCCTCTCTTAAGCCCTTTAACCCTTCACCGTTTTAGAAAAAGGTTTTTACTATATATTGCAATGAAGGATATTGTAGCTCTCTTAATTACCTTTACAATGGTTTTTTTTATAAATTGTGATAGCATGAAAGTTTAAGGAGTTATGGTCAAAAAACTTATTATATTTTTTTTCTACTTTGTAACTGAAAATTTCGGAGTGTGAATATTTGGAGCAATGTGAAAGTACGCAGTATAATAGAGACCCAAAACTATTGTAATGTGTATATATATACATAATATGGCTCATATATTTTGGAAACTTAGGCATGAATACATACCAACGTTCTTATATATGTATATATAACACATTTGAGTGAATGTTATATAATTTATAAATATTTTATTCAATAAATGGCAATTTTTTACTATAAATTAAATTATTTTTAAATATGTAATCATATATATTTACTGTTTTAATTTAGGGGTAGTTTTAAGGGTAGAAAAGCTTAAGAATAAGGTAATCATTTTTGAAAGTGTAGAATAATATTTAAATCCTTTTCATTTTATCAAAAAAAAATTTAACAATTTTTTATCAAGGGGTAGTTTTCAAGGGTTGAAAGGGGGTTAAAAATTTGATTATTATAGAGAATATAAAATATTACTTACTCAATACTTACATCTTTTTATGTCATACGAAAGTATTTTTTGTGATTTTTTCAATTTAGGGATGTTTGCAAGGGTTTTAAGATTTTAAAGGGGTTGAAAATTATTTTAATATGAGGTAATTGTATTATAAAACACTTTACAATTTCACCACTTACTATCAGACATGTTTTCTAACGATAAAATGGCTCAATGTCAATTTTTTCCATTAAGGGGTTGTTTACACCCCTTAAAAATAATAGGCGGAGTTCAGATCATTTTCACTTTTGAAGTTAAGGGTAAGATGAGCCTAATTCTAAAATTGTATGCAAATCGGTTCACAGCAAAAAAAATTCGGAGGTAAGACCGTATTTTTCGCTTCAATGACTGCACTACTGTGCCGACTGTAGTTTCCGACCCTATTTAAATTAAAATTATAAAACAGGAAAAGCTCTGTAATTTTCTACGCTAAAGCACGAAAAATATGTTTCGACAAAATACGACTCATCACTATTGCACATTCCCAGCGTATCGTCTATTTTCATTTATCCAGCAAATTTAATATTCTGCTATAGACCACGAAATTTTAATAATCTATTCAAACACTTATTTCTGCTTTTTTCTGTACGAACTTCTACATCATACAGTATTCACATTAAGACTACACATACAAATCGTTTCCTTGTTTTCTCTCAGTATGTCTTTTCTTCTAAATTATTTAGATAGAAGTAATTAAATTAGTGTTTATACCCATCGAAATATTAACTAGAATGTTTCTCTCCTTTATGATCTGATCCAATACTCTTTGTTGTATAGTGGGGTAGCTAATCGCCAGTATCAGTACTTTTTAATAGAATTCTAAGTATATGAAAAATAAATTATATTTCTAAACTATTCGCATTTTTTTAGACAGCCCTGAAAGATTTCTCATCGTATTTTTCCAAATATTTGTGGTCAAAGATCTTTAAATTTTATATGGTCAGATAAAACACGTAAAATCCAACTTTAGAAGCATTTAAATAATACCCTTCCCATCATTAGCAATTACAGTATGACTACAGTATATCACTCGTAAGGTAAACCACAAGAGACTGTACCGCAGGCAAAACAGAAATATTCTAGTCTGGAGGAGAGGAAAATCTGTAACAACTATTAATGCAGGTGAAGTCTTACCAAAGCCAACTTAAATTGGAGTTTGCAATTCGGTCGAGAGTTCCTTTTAAAGAATTTAGATCCTATTATTAGGTTCTTTAAGTGGTCATGCTGCTCCATATAGCCTGAATTCTTTGTGTACGTTTGTATTTGACAAAGAATGTAATTTGAAAGGCACAATTATAATGTTACTGATTTATTCAATCATCGTGAATTGATAAACAATAAATAAAAATATGAGTTTGGTGGCCTGATTAAATTTAAATCTTCCTGGGATGGAAAACATAGATTAAAAATTAATTGAAATGTACAAACCCTACAATAAACTATCTAAAACGTTCAAGTAAATAAAAATTTGCAAGTACAGCTAATTTAACTAAAATTTGAAAAATACATTAATTACAAAATACAACGAACACGCGATAGTTGGTCTACAACCACAAACACGCACACTCACACTCACACTGTACACATACTAAATATTACTGCAAATTAACAATAGACAATACAAATAAACACTCTCAACTACAGAGGTAGCACGAATACCCCTAACTACTGTAAATCAACAAAATGTAGTACAAATAATTACTCTCAACTATGGAAGTAGCACAAATAACTTACGAAAATATGTACTATACATTCGTGATAAAGATACATAGAGCCCTGTTGAACAGGTACATATAGATAGGCCATCACACACTGTGAGAACAATAATCGTTACTACTCGCCATCAGCATCAGTAAACATTCCTCATTCTCTTTCCCCAGTAATGCCTCTCTTTCTTCTATTTTACTAAAAGCTATAAAGCTCTTATATAAATCTCCAACATTGAGTTAAAATGTTCTGTACTATATCCTACGTTCGTGATAAAGATACATAGAGCCATGTTGAACAGTTACACACCGATAGGCCATCACACACTGTGAGAACAATAATCGTTACTACTCGCTATCAGCATCAGTAAACTTTCCTCATTCTCTTTCCCCAGTAATGCCTCTCTTTCTTCTATTTTACTAAAAGCTATAAAGCTCTTATATAAATCACCAACATTGTGTTAAAATGTTATGTACTATAGCCTACGTTCATGATAAAGATACATAGAGCCCTGTTGAACAGTTACACACCGATAGGCCATCACACACTGTGAGAACAATTATTGTTAGTACTCGCCATCAGCATCAGTAAACTTTCCTCATTCTCTTTCCCCAGTAATGTCTCTCTTTCTTCTATTTTTCTAAAAGCTATAAAGCTCTTATATAAATCACCAACATTGTGTTAAAATGTTATTTACTATAGCCTACGTTCATGATAAAGATACATAGAGCCCAGTTGAACAGTTACACACCGATAGGCCATCACACACTGTGAGAACAATTATTGTTAGTACTCGCCATCAGCATCAGTAAACTTTCCTCATTCTCTTTCCCCAGTAATGTCTCTCTTTCTTCTATTTTACGAAAAAGGATAAAGCTCTGACATAAATCACCAACATTGTATTAAAATGTTTTGTACTATAGCCTACGTTTCGTGATAAAGATACATGGAGCCCTATTGAACAGTTACACACCGATAGGCCATCACACACTGTGACAACAATTATTCTTACTACTCGCCATCAGCATCGGTAAACTTTCCTCATTCTCTTTTCCCAGTAATGACTCTCTTTCTTTTATTTTACCAAAAACTATAAAGCTTGAGCAGTGACGTAGCTACCTTGGGTGGCACCCGGTGCGGAAGTTGGTGGTGTCACCCCATCGAAAGTAAAAAGCAATACATTTTGTATAATAAAGGCCATGGATCATTTATTATTTATAATATTGAAGAAATAGCAATACAATAATAACTAAGACAGAAAATGAATTGTTATACAATTAAAATTTCGTCTTTCTAGCTTTGATAGCTACAAACTCAGCAATAACTTCATCGAAATTTATATTTTGTATTGCCTCGTGTTCGATGGTTAATATACCAAGATTGCTAATCCGCGATTGGGTCATTGTTGCCCGCAAATAGTCTTTTATTAATTTTAATTTACTGAAACTCCTCTCACATGAAGCTACGTACACGCAACAACACACTTCACGAAACAAATGAGAAATGTTGCAACTGAAACGTCAAAGATCACGAGTATGGGACGGGGAATCCCCCACGACAGCGTCAGGCTCTTTTGCGGGAATCCCCGAATTATAAATAGAGCTGAGCTAGTGCTAGTGGAGGAATCCCAGAAAAAGAAATTGTTGTGCTAGCGATTTATTTTTTTACATTGTTCTTAAAGTTGAGAGACCGGGTGAGTGTTACCCCAAAAAAGGTGACACCCGGTGCGGCCCGCCCCCGCCGCCCCCCCTTTGCTACGCCACTGAGCTAGTGAGAACAATTGCTACTGTGATAAAATTGTTCAACAACACACTGTTGTTTTTTCGGGACCGTTTGGGGGTTTTGGATCTGATTTGAGAACATACGAGTATGGCTGAAGTTATTTTGACTCCTCTTACAGCTGTAGACGTGTTGCCACTCGCATAAATCTCACAGGGCCGATAATTATATATTCTGAGATTAGAAAACTATCAATAACTTATAATTATTTGGATAAGACGGTTTTGAGATATAAAGCAATATTTGAGCTCTGACTATGTCGAACCTATTTGATTAGTCACCGTCTACTGGGTGGAGAAGAGCCTCACCTAAAGAAATATTGTTGATGCTCAAAACCAAATAGGAAGGTTTAAAAAATGGTGTATTAGTTAAAATAGCTAATTACATTGTACATTTCTTGACTTTCATTACAAAATAGGAATAGCTATTGAAACAACCCACACGCAACGCGCTGTGGGTGGGGCAACGTTTGACCTTTACCCTCATTGTTCCCGACTCGTCGATATATGGCGTCGTGCAGCATATTGTCTCGCCTGTGTTCCTCACGGACTAAAGGAAATATACGAGTACACAATGGCTTTAGGCCTATTTGAAAACACGGACAAAAAATGCAACGGACAAGCCAGATTTAATGTTATACAAAAATGTAATCAGTAGTATCATAAAGTCTTACATCGTTGTTTCTAAATATACAAACAATATTAAAGCCAAGCCATACTTATGAGTTCCTGCTAACTAAAAATGTAAAACACACAATAATACAAAAAAGTAAACTGCAGCTTCTTGTATCATAAAGTCTTACATCGTTGTTTCTAAATATACAAACAATATTAAAGCCAAGCCATACTTATGAGTTCCTGCTAACTAAAAATGTAAAACACACAATAATACAAAAAAGTAAACTGCAGCTTCTTGTATCATAAAGTCTTACATCGTTGTTTCTAAATATACAAACAATATTAAAGCCAAGCCATACTTATGAGTTCCTGCTAACTAAAAATGTAAAACACACAATATAATACAAAAAAGTAAACTGCAGCTTCTTGTATCATAAAGTCTTACATCGTTGTTTCTAAATATACAAACAATATTAAAGCCAAGCCATACTTATGAGTTCCTGCTAACTAAAAATGTAAAACACACAATAATACAAAAAAGTAAACTGCAGCTTCTTGTATCATAAAGTCTTACATCGTTGTTTCTAAATATACAAACAATATTAAAGCCAAGCCATACTTATGAGTTCCTGCTAACTAAAAATGTAAAACACACAATATAATACAAAAAAGTAAACTGCAGCTTCTTGTATCATAAAGTCTTACATCGTTGTTTCTAAATATACAAACAATATTAAAGCCAAGCCATACTTATGAGTTCCTGCTAACTAAAAATGTAAAACACACAATAATACAAAAAAGTAAACTGCAGCTTCTTGTATCATAAAGTCTTACATCGTTGTTTCTAAATATACAAACAATATTAAAGCCAAGCCATACTTATGAGTTCCTGCTAACTAAAAATGTAAAACACACAATATAATACAAAAAAGTAAACTGCAGCTTCTTGTATCATAAAGTCTTACATCGTTGTTTCTAAATATACAAACAATATTAAAGCCAAGCCATACTTATGAGTTCCTGCTAACTAAAAATGTAAAACACACAATATAATACAAAAAAGTAAACTGCAGCTTCTTGTATCATAAAGTCTTACATCGTTGTTTCTAAATATACAAACAATATTAAAGCCAAGCCATACTTATGAGTTCCTGCTAACTAAAAATGTAAAACACACAATGTAATACAAAAAAGTAAACTGCAGCTTCTTGTATCATAAAGTCTTACATCGTTGTTTCTAAGTATACAAACAATATTAAAGCCAAGCCATACTTATGAGTTCCTGCTAACTAAAAATGTAAAACACACAATGTAATACAAAAAAGTAAACTGCAGCTTCTTGTATCATAAAGTCTTACATCTTTATTTCTAAGTATGGAAACAATAAAACAGCCAAGCCAGATTTATGAGTTTCGGGAAAGTAAAAATTTTAAACACATAATATTATGGGAAAACGTAAATTGTAGCTTCTTGAATAGTAAACGCGATGTTTACAAATATACAAACAATATTACAGCCAAGCCATATTTATGAGTTCCGACTAACTAATAATGTAAAACAAACAATATTATACAAAAATGAAACCTGTTGGTTCTTTTCACATAAAGTCAGATGAAAACTCTTCCTTAAACAATTAAATCTCTTCTGAGCAGTAATTAATCAATGCCTGGATTATAGATACACAATTGTGTACATGAGATAAATCTTGAAAAAATCATCTCTTATCTTTTTACTTAATAGCTTGAACGATTTGTTTTACAAATAAAGCTATTTCTAGTTTCTAGTTTTGGATCTCTCTAGACTAACCTAAAGTAACGATTGACATACACTTTCACTAGTTTTGTGATGTTGAATGCTAATGTGAAGGTGTCCTATACAATAGTTTCTAACCAAAATTAACTCTTAAAGTGAAAATTCGAAACTAACGTAAAATATCTGTAAACTAACATAAATTAACGATTGGCATCAATTATGTGATTTTGCAGGCTATTGTGAAGTTAGGCTGGAACAAGGATGTTATATACATGGTGGTCCGGGAGGATGGGAAAACATTTAAAAGGTGATTTTAGACCTAAAAAAAGAAAAAAGTTCATATAAACATATGTATGGAGATAAGGCCTCCGAGATAAGGGTAGCAAGAGATTTCGCCCATATTTTTACTCTAAAGTTAAATGAAACTGGACTGTAATTAACACAAACATTTAATCGTTTTATATGAATTTTGGCTTAAGAAATTCCTAGGTCTTAAGACTTAAGAAGGTCATAGACCTGTAAGTTCTACCACGTATTTAAACACCAGACGATGTGTAACACAGCTATGTTCAGCCTCTCATTATTGATCTCTAACAATTCGTGTTTCTGAGAGCTGTACTTATATGTAGGTTAACGCGTATATAAACAGCAGACGATGTGTAACACAGCAATGTTCAGCCTTCATTAGCGATCTCTTACAATTCGTGTTTCTGATTGCTGTACTTATATGTAGGTTAACGCGTATATAAACACCAGACGATGTGTAACACAGCAATGTTCAGCCTTCATTAGCGATCTCTTAGAATTCGTGTTTCTGAGTGCTGTACTTATATGTAGGTTAACGCGTATATAAACACCAGACGATGTGTAACACAGCAATGTTCAGCCTTCATTAGCGATCTCTTAGAATTCGTGTTTCTGAGTGCTGTACTTATATGTAGGTTAACGCGTATATAAACACCAGACGATGTGTAACACAGCAATGTTCAGCCTTCATTAGCGATCTCTTAGAATTCGTGTTTCTGAGTGATGTACTTATATGTAGGTTAACGCGTATATAAACACCAGACGATGTGTAACACAGCAATGTTCAGCCTTCATTAGCGATCTCTTAGAATTCGTGTTTCTGAGTGATGTACTTATATGTAGGTTAACGCGTATATACACACCAGACGATGTGTAACACAGCAATGTTCAGCCTTCATTAGCGATCTCTTAGAATTCGTGTTTCTGAGTGATGTACTTATATGTAGGTTAACGCGTATATAAACACCAGACGATGTGTAACACAGCAATGTTCAGCCTCTCATTATTGATCTCTAACAATTCGTGTTTCTGAGTGCTGTACTTATATGTAGGTTAACGCGTATATAAACAGCAGACGATGTGTAACACAGCAATGTTCAGCCTTCATTAGCGATCTCTTACAATTCGTGTTTCTGATTGCTGTACTTATATGTAGGTTAACACATACTTATGTACGAGTGTTGTAAATCATAGTCTGTTTATTGGCAACACCACCTAGTGGCATCCATAATTTGAACACCTACATGATAAGAGTATAACGGTTTTTCAGGAAATCCTATCAGAAACTCACTATCATATATTTAATCTTCAGTATACTAAATTAACGGTTGATCCAACTTTGGTAAATTTGACGGTAAGGATTAGTATGACGGGGAGATAATAGGGGTTGTAAGGGAGAGGAAGTTTAAGACCAGATAACTCCTTAAATAATGGTTGATATGATATAGGCCAAAATGACATGATATAGTCTTTCCATTTCAGTCAGAAAATATAGGTATATTTTATATAACAGAAATATGAATAATTTATTTCTTATAGAATAAATTTTAGAAAGATTTTAAATTTAAGAAATGTTTTATAGTTTTACGCGTTCTTTATTTTGTTTCGAAAATTTCTTTAAGTTTATAACCATACTACTCGTAGTTCCATCAAAAATAGAACACAGAATTAGATTCCGAAGTAATTGAGTTTATTGGAGTTCAATGCTGATTGCTCGTCCGATTTGTACTTCAAACTACTGGAACTTTGATAACGCTGTACTTAAAATGTTCCTAACCATTCACATAGTTAAAAATTTTTAAATATCTTTATATTTAATTCACACATAGGAGTACAATGACCAGTATAGCAACTATTAAACTATTGTATTAAGCTTTAAATCCTACATCTACGAAAAATTTGCGTGTTCCTATTTTATGATTTTATTTTAATGAAAGTGTATGTTCTTTTTCTGGGTGGGAAATTTACGGGATGTTACCTTCAAGATGGAGGGGTTGGGAGTAGAGGAAGACAATAAGACAAAAGCTTTTACCTCGTTTCCGCTTCGTGTTTCCTCTTTTTGTCAACATTTTTTTCTACGTTACAGGTTAAAATTGGTAACCCACATTCAAGGTAAACATGTACCGGAATATAGTATATTACGATGAAACTATCTCAACTGAACATCTTCCATTTTTACGTAGCTGAGTTGGACATCTACTTCCGGTATTAGTGTGGTAATTTCCGTTAGACTAAATTGGCACGTCTCAGGCACGATGCTAAATCACACGAGCTGTGCCCGTAAATATGAATATTACGTTGTATAATAGTTACTAATCCAAGAACTTACTGTAAATATTCATATGAACGTAGGATATTGCGAAATTAATTTAGTTCTTACATTTTGTTTTTGATGGTTGAGGCCAAGTAACGAAGTAGCACGTTCCTAACCCTTCTTGTGAAGCAGTTTTAATCTTATTAAATTACGTATCCGCTTAAAGCTACTAGTTTAGGGTTTTAAGCGGTTTCACGGTAAAGGGGTTCTAGGGAGAATAATTTAGTGCTCAACATCCATGCTTAATTAAACATTATTACTTTGTAGAGACAAGATTAGTAGTCGTGAAGTGAAATTAAATTATTTTAATTAAGAAGTTCATTTTGGATCTTTGAGTCATCATAAAGGAAATGGTTAGGACGTATGAATAATTTTATATCTATGTATACACATTGATCAAAAGTGTATAAATGGCAATAGAATGATTTAATTTTTTAATAAACATTGATTTACAAAAAGTACTTGCTCCGCCGGGACTCGAACCCGGATCTCTCACTTGCCGGGTGAGTGTGCTACCACTACACCACAGAGACCTTACTTTTTACAATTCATTTATTTTGTATTTGTTCGTATCTGTCACACATGCTAAGACCAAATACCTGTGAAACGACTTGTATTTACAGTAATCTAATTTTTATATGCAGTATGTAAAAAAGTCCCACACGGGCTTGATGATTCTCGAACGATTACAGGTAAAGTAATAAAACTTGGTACATGATTACTGCACCTATATATTAACTTTTCGAAATAACCACAAATATTTGTCATGTCAGAGGAATGGTACTCAAGGAGTCAGAAGGAAATATTAAATTAGAGCATAGGTCGAGTAGTACATCAAATTAAAGGCCTGTATTAGTAGAGTACAATGCCGCAAATCCGACCTGAAAAGTTCACTCTTTAAAAAATTACGCTGGTTTTAAAGGTAGAAACATTTACAATGTACGTCTTGTTCAATATTCTTGTCTTGGCTGAAGTTGTTAAAGTTAAACTTAGTAAATGAATACTGGACTTATAGAAATAGTTTTTAAGATAGTTAGTGACTCTTTACATCGAGTGGAGGATGGTCTACAATGAGTTCGGATAAACAATTTGACGTAGCATAGGTCAAGATGTACATCATCGTAAAGGATACTCGTCACACTGTTTATTCTCTTATTACGGTAGGACTCAAAATTCTTTATTTTTTATTTATTGATCAAAACTGGCTAAAGATGGTTTAGTATTTTCAAATAATTAGTTCGTAATTTCATTGTAAATATGTATTGGAAAATGAATCATTTTTTCATTTCATTTTGTTAATATAACTCAATTTTTAAGTATATTATAAGTCTAATTTTTTTGTGACTGATGTAACCTATTTTTTGTATATTACACAAAAAACATAGATGTTTTGTTGTTTTTATATACTGTATATTGTTGTTTATATATAGATTGTTGATTTGTGAATGTTTTGATGGGTACGAACAAGCCGTAGAAGGTTTTGCTATGTGATATAATAGATCTATTTATGGTATTTTAAACAGTAATTTCATTTTAATTTTGAATGGCTCCCAAAGTGGTCTAGGAACCTCTAAGTAATTATTACCTACTGTGTGTGTGTGTGTGTGTGTGTGTGTGTGTGTGTGTGTGTGTGTGTGTGTGTGTGTGTGTTTCTAATTTCCTTCTGATTAATAATGGTAATAATTCACTGTTAATACAAATAATCACTGGGCTGTAAAAACCGTTAAAGTTATGAATTTGGAAACTGTTGGAAGAATAAAAAAAATACAACTAGTAGGCCCTTAATGGACATCCACTTACAAGGTGAGTGAAGGGGGTGGAGCTTGGTAGTGGTTGGCCTTAGCTCAATAGTCATCAACCATTCTCACCCAACACTGATAACCTAAGTATGGCAGTCATTAGATCGATAAGCAGGCTTGGATAATCTTCCTGATGGCGTTAGCCTAAAACTAAGATTTCTGCAGTTTATTTGTTTAAAATAACCAAAAAAGACTTCTTCGGTTTAAGTTTCAAGCCAGATTTTGTGATAATAAACTTATTGGAGATTCTTAGAGCAATTTGAAAAATTTTTAAATGGTACTAAATAAAACAATATTTTTCTGAATTTTTTTATTTTTCAATGTTTCATCATTAGGTGACTCCGTAAAAAATAAATCTTATTGGAAAAGTACCGCTTTTTTGGAGTCGCCCGATGATGAAACCTTTGGTTTCGAAAGGCCTCGTCCAAAATATAAACCATATTGGAAAAGTATTGTTTTATTAACATTTAGTACTATTTAATAAACTAATTGCTGTAAAACCACTAGGGCGATCCCCTGTTTTGAAGCCGTCTTTAGATACATCATAGTGACTAGGTATTGACTAAATTACTTAGCTATTATCTTATATTTGTATGTTCCTACACTTATTGAGAAAATAATGTACGCC
The DNA here is from genome assembly GCF_021130785.1 of Homalodisca vitripennis. Lineage (NCBI taxonomy): Eukaryota > Metazoa > Arthropoda > Insecta > Hemiptera > Cicadellidae > Homalodisca > Homalodisca vitripennis. Next base: position 11,933,182 of record NC_060208.1, read on the forward strand.
CACATGTGTCTAAACGGCGGGGCGGCATATGTTAAAGGTAGATATGTGACTGGCTTTCATCAGTGAATCATTGTATATATATATATGCGTTTAACATAAAGAATCAAATCAAATCTATTTCAGAATTAACAAGCAAACATAGCACACTTAATATACATGAAATTAGTCCCACATGGGCCACAAAGTTCGTGGTGACGAGTCTCTTTCTTGTTGCTGTGCACAGCGGTATAATAATAGTTAACATATTAATAATAATAAACAATTTTGTATATTTTTAAATCAAGTATTATATATCAAATCTGAAATATAAATAGTGAACTGTAATGTATAGGGTACATACATTATTAATTATGCCACAATACAGATAGTCTAATTATTTTTATATGAAATCGTACAAAATAAAGTATGTTATTTTCTATACAATAGATCATTGAATTGAACAAAATTAATTACTAACGTTAATTAAAGTTAAATTTAAGTTATTAGATGTGTTTAAAACCGTAGGAGATAGCAGGCGAAACGGCGCGAGACGGCCATAGCAAAACAGTAGAACAGTTTTTTACGTGTAATAAAGTAAGTTAGTCCAGTAAATAATTGTGATCATATACATTAGTCTAGTATATAGATGAGAGCCGCGTCTCAGCGTGTTCAGCGCCGACCTCCAACAGCCCAGACAGAGACGATTTTTGTATGCGGACAGTGGGACCTATAGGTCGAAAAAACTAACCGATTTTTAGAATTGTGCGAATATTAGTTTTATTACTGTTTTTAACATATATAAAATAACCAAAAAGAAAGGGATTTTTTTGATCTTTAAAGAACTGTGTTGAGAAGTTGCTTTAAAAATTCAAGGAATTCAAAACCATTTAAAGTAAATAACAAAGAAGGTATCAAAGTGTGTTTCAAGTGTGTTCTGAAAGTTCAAATTTATTATAATCGTTTTCTTTTATTATACAGATATTCCTTTTACGCTGTTTGATATAGATAAATTTCACTATTTAATAAATTAGTTTTTTTATTTAAGAATCGTTTCCATGAATTTTTAATGATTTTAAAACATTTACGATTTTTCATCAACTTTTTAAAAACTCTACTTTTAATTTTTTTTCTAAAAATTTTGAGATTTTTTGTAACTGTTGTGATTTAGTTTTTGTACTTAACAATACAATTTATAGGTGTACGAATGTTTCTGTAACTTTTGTCTATGCGTTTTGTAGATTATTTTTTTTTTATATTATAAATACGTATTTCATTAATGTTTTGATGGGTCCGAATAAGGCGTAGAGGGTTTTGCTTTGTAATTTTACAGATATGTTTATGGTATTTTAAACAGTATTAATATTTCAATTTTGAATGGCTCCGAAAGTGGTCTAGGAACCTCTAAGTAATTATTATCTACACGTTTACATACACACTCACTGGTTCCTTTATGATTAATAATGGTAATAATGCACCTCAGCGCAGACTATGACGGTGTAATGCACCTGAGCACCGCCAATTCTCCCAAAGCTATCGAGGTCGACCCGTACTACCTGTTGAGATGCCGCCTAGGCGGGAAGCCCCACAGCTGACCGTGTATTGATCCTCTACCCTGCCGCACCGTATGCCGCCGCTGGCCACTCCGTATACCATATACCATATACCACATCTCACGCGAGCAACGCTTTAACAGGAATTCCCCCCCCCCCCCCACCCCCCCCCCCCCCCACCCCCCCCCCCCCCCACCCCCCCCCCCCCCCACCCCCCCCCCCCCCCACCCCCCCCCCCCCCCACCCCACCCTCCCTTGAAGGACGTGAAGGGCTCTCACATACATTAGTACTGTAAAAATCGTTCCATTATCCACGAACTAGATACCCATGGAATGACGCAATGACCCCTATAGTTTCCTCCTAGTTGTCCTCCCTTGAAGGATTTGAAGGATCAAATATATTGTTCTGTAAAATCGTTACCCTACGGTCTAGATATCCATGGAATGACGCAATGACCCTATAGTTTTAGTTCCTCCCTTGAAGGATTTGAAGGATCAAAATATTGTTCTGTAAAATCGTTACCACGACGGTCTAATAGATTACCCATGGAATGACGCAATGACCCTTATAGTTTCTATAGTTCCTCCCTTTGAAGGATTTGAAGGATCACGTACATATTTGAACTGTAACATTAGTCACCACGGTTTACGAGTAGAAGATACCTATGGTAACAATCCAATGGCCATCTAGTCCCGTTCTCTTTTGAAGATATGAAGAGTCACATGTGTTGTAGTATAGTAAAACCGTCACGGTCTGGGTACCACGAGTATGACTCAATACACGTCTAGCTAAAATGTAGAATTTTAATACAACCAAACATTGTGACGCTTCTGTTTTTTTAAATAAACTATCAATAACTTTTACACCTAAAGCTGTTTTTTGTCATACTATGGCTTATTGTTATTTTTAAGTCCACTAAGAATTCCATGAGATAAAGTAATAAAAAATAATATACTTCAATGTAATAAAAAGACAATAAAATATATTGCATCACAATTGTCCTAGATTTAACTAAACCATTCACTATAACAATAACAAACTCAGACATATATAACTCCATTTAAACCAGTTAAAGGTTCAATTTTAACTTTTTATCGTGAGCCAATGAAGTTTATATGGTAATCAACCTAAGTATAATGGTGATAGTCCCAGCGGTTCATTATAAACTTTTCGACTGAGTAACTGAATAAAATGCTTTTGATACCAGTGGAGTTTTAAACTGTGCTTCAGTTTTCCCCCCATTTAGTTGTTTGATACTTTTGGAAAGACTGTTGATTATACTGACACCGATTTCTGATTGGTTCTGTGTTATTGGACACGAACGTTTTATAAACACACCTCGAATTTAGGCACTTTCTGATACAAAGTACAGGATCGCCTCAAGAATGTAGAGAAAAAAGCAGTCAGTAAGTAATCCTCGTTCCCTAAGAGCATTTCTACATGATTTTCTAATTTCAAGTTCATAATGACTCTCACAGAAAGTCTGAGACTCGTTTCCAGCTGCCCTAGAGTCTGATTCCATGTCCCACATTGAAATAAATTATACCGTAATAAGCAATCTTTAGAGCAATATCCTGCCAAGCCACTAAGGACAAAAATATCCCAGTCAATCATGGCACAGACCTGATCATCCCCAGTTTTTCCTCTATTTAGGTAAATCCTGGAAATTTATTGAATCTGTTTTGTCAATCTGTACATAATCCACATACACTGAAGGTCTATTTTCAAAATGTAGTCTTCTCAATGCAAACATAATAAAATTTGCATTTATTGGTTTATTGTATAATAAATCAAAATGTTTTTAATTTCCAAGCGTTTCTTAGTTTACAGACTGCTTTTCAGTCTCGTAACTTACGTCAATAAATAATATGTAAAAATGAGACCTAAAGCTACACAAATAAAAAGTGAAAATTGCAAGAAACTAAATCAACAAGAAAAGGTTTCAACTAATATTCTTATCGTTAATCTGTTTGGTACTAACTAAGATTTAATTTATACCTAAAACTCTTAGTTATAATTAAATAAATTATGGTGGCGTTTTTTAAGGTGGTCGGGAAGACTGTTAAATAATTTAGGACTGAAGTGGAAGCTCCTTCTCCGCAACTCCAACTTAACGTTAGAAAAGTGGAGCGAAATGCATGGCTTGGCGGGTCCCTTATTGAGAGACCTTCTCCTGGTTTCAAAGCCTCTCTTTCAGATACTGTGGCTCACCATGTAACGGAATGTTGTGGTTCATAATGCAATCTGCAGGTTGATTTTAGAAAATAACTGAACGGAATTCAATTCAGAAAATGTATATATTTCCATGTATTGAAATGTCTTGGTTTTGAAGTAAGAATGTGGTTCGCATACTGAACCACATTTTCTTTTCGGATTGATTGATTCAGCTTATTGACATAAATAAAAAAAAAAAAACAATGGGTCCAAGGATACACCCTGTGGGACTCCATAGATAATCTTTGCTTTTAAAGGAAAGGAGCCCTAGATCTCCACACATTGTCCTCGCCATCAAGATATGACCCGATCCATTTTAAGAGCACACCCTTCTAACTTGTGTAGCTGAGCTTCATGGTGCACACTGTCAAAACGTTTTTGAGAGGTCTAGAAATACTTAAAGCACCTGTTTACGCCTATCCCAGCGCATCGACATGTTCTATCAAGTTTGTTACAGCGTCTACTGTATAGAGATCAGCAAAAGCTACAAAGTTTTTTTACATCATTTCTTGATTCGTTTATCTGTAATTATGTTTCCAGATTTAAAATTATTTAGTAATGGTTATTGGTGAATATAGGCAGGAGAATACTTTCTCGAATAACTAAGTAGTTAAGTAAGCAACAGTGCATTAAATCTTTAAAATTTAAATTGGCATCCATTAAAATGATCGTTATGCAATATTCCAAAAATTTAGATTTAATCACCAATTGCGTACAGGACCACTTGTCTTGTAAAACGTTTTCCAAGAACAGTTTTTTAAAAATCAAATAAAAGTTAACTTCTTGATTCAAAATTAAAATCAAACTAAAAATTAAAACATTTTGATAACATTCACATAATATACAATTTTATAATGTAATTCAAAATAAAATATACTTTTCCCCCTATTGTAAGCGAATCTAAATTAAAACATTGCTGAAAACTTCTTCGTACCTTGTATAATTTCCTGTTGCAGTTGGTGCAGATGCAAAGTGAAAAACTGCAGTTAGACCTGCATATTCCTTAAATAACGTTTAACAACAAACTTGTATTGAATTCCATTAAATTTATTCTGACTTTTGAATATAAAGTTTCTATTACAAACAACCTTTAACTAAAATTAAAGCTGAACACTTTACCTGAACAAATTTAGCTTTAACTTGTACTATCTTTCTATATTGCGTTAATTTTGCATACTCCAATTAAAGAAAATCCAGTTGTATAAATATAATACAATATTCTCTGTAAGAGAGAGCTAACATTAGCTGACAACAAATGTCCCATAAAGAATTATTGTAATTCCAATATAGAATTTCTACTTACATAAAATCCCACGAGGGGCGTTTAAAAAAAGACAGAACGGATACCACACTAAAATAAAATAAAATGCCGTAAAAATCCACGAGTCGGTGCTTATAGACCTTGCCCTAACCTTACAGGTAATTACCTCATTACCGGCCCTTGCCCTAACCTTAATTACTCCATTACCGGCCCTTTCCCTAACCTTAATTACCCCATTACCGGCTCTTGCCCTAACCTTAATTACCTCATTACCGGTCCCTTGCCCTAAACCTTAATAACCTTATTAACAAGCCCTGTCATAACCTTTATTACCTCATTACCGGCCCACTCAAAACCTTAATTACCTACCTCATTAGTCTACCTGTCTCTGTCCTAATTTTAATTACTTCATTATCGGCCTCTCCCCCTAACCTTAATTATCACATTACCGGCCCCTCTCCTAACCTTAATTATCACATTACCGGCGCCTGTCCTAACCTTAATTACCTTATTACCCAGCCTTGCCCTCACCTTAAATACCTCATAACCGAGACCTTAACCAGCCTCCAACTATACAGTCACAGGGCTAGAGAAACTAATTGTCCAATGTTCTACCAGTATTGTAACCAGTTATCGTAGTCGACTTCTAGATAACAGCTGTCTTTCTGTACCATTCCTACCTTCGCGGACCCTTTATTTAAAAATTAAATGTTTTATTTTCATACGTTTTAACAAATATACTTAAATTCTATGGTATATCCGTATATATTTTTTTCCCATATTATTGATCAATACAATAATTTTAATTTATCAAATGCTATGTATTGTACTTATTTTTTCTGAATTCAAATTGTGTTAGACTCAGAAATTAAAAATTTGAAAACTGTTAAGATGTCCAAGGAATATATTTTCAGAACTTTTCTCGTAATTGGCAGAATGAACATTGGTTGATAATTGTTGGTTTCCAGTGGGTAGTCCTTTATTAAATTGAGATAAGTTTTGCTCTTTTAAGTTTAGTTAGAAGATTCCGCATTGCAATTAACAGTTTATAAAATTTTTTGGTGCAAGTAAGTGTCTGAAGTGACGCGTTACATCACATTGATATCACAAGATATTTTTGGGTCCGGTCTCTCTAGTCACCATTCCCCCCCACAATAACATGGACCAGAGCCATGGCCACATTTGAAAAAACCTCTTAAGCTCGTTAGAACTTCGAAAGGATGTTGAAGAATTCTTTGAGCACCGTTTACTGAAATATTTTAGAACCCATCCGTTTTGAAGATTTAAACAAACCTAAGTTGTCTTTGACATACTCTCAGAACTTTTCTAATATTCAGTAATGTGTAAACAAATGTAACTGCAAGTGTTTTTGGATTTAATCTATTTAAAATATAATGGAAGATTTATGATGTGCAAATGTCGAGTCACGCGGGCTTTTAAAGTTTCCCATTTACATTATGGATATTCCCATTTGAAATAGAACATCACTGAAAGGCTGACGTAGGAATAAATATACCCAGTTTCAAAACGCTGTGACGCCAATGTTGTGTGGATAATAATAATAATAATAATGTTTCTCTTTGGACGCACAGTGTCACAGGCTCAACATTTTCAAAAAATCACTTTAATTCCTAAATTTGTTTTGCAATGCAGTAACCGTAGGTTACCCTATGTGACGTGCAGGAATCATAAAATTAATAAACACATCTTTTGACGTGAAGAAACGAAAGATAGGGTTCATAATTTTGTTTAAATAATTTTTGTATGAGGTTGTTTTGAGGCTGCATCTGAAAACAAAATGTTTATTTATTACAAATCAAACTTTGCAAATAGATAAAGAGTTCACATTGACCATATTTTCCATTAATTAAAGCAAACGTATAGCACTAAAAATAACTATAATTAAACTATACAATAACAAATTAAATTTTGCAGTAGGTAAAGAGTTGACATTAGTGGGAGTGCGTTGGACTTTAGGTCTGAGTTAGAGATAGCGCAGGTTCAAATCCTGTCTGTGATCATAGCACTTTTTATCAGTACCATCAACCTTGTACTGTATCGACTCTCCCCCCTTATTCTGTTTGATAAGATCCTCGCACAGGCCAGTGGCCCATGGGGACGGACAGAATAAGGCTTAAAAGGGGATCGGTCTCTCCTTAAAAAAAAAAAAAATAATAAAAAAATTGGTCATATTTTTTATTAATTAAAACAAACTTACAGCACTAAAATATAACTATAACACCAAAATCACTACGACTCGTCTGTACAACCCGACAGGATATAGAAGTAGCATTCAATGTCAATAAAACAATACTTCCCAATATGGTTTATTTTTTGGACGAGGCCTTTCCAAACCGAAGGTTTTTCATTTTTATTAATTGTAATAGAAATAATGTAAATATTTATTTGTGAAGTCACCTGATGATGAACCTTTGGTTACGAAAGGCCTCGTCCACAAAATGAAGAATGTTGGAAAGTATTGTTTTATTAACACTTAGTACCATTTAAAGTTTTTTCAGTTGCTCCAAGAGTCTTTAACAGATATAGAAGTATTTGGGTATAATAAAAATTGACAAGGTCTATCGATATACCTTATGGAATTATTATTACAAATTTAAAGTATATTTCCGTAATAAACATAGTTATATACGTTATAGCCGATAAGGTTTTTTATTTTTAAACAAAGCAGTTCTTTAACTTTAGAAAATCGATAAACTCAGATAGTCCAAAAACTAATGTCATACACACATAAACATATGTATTAAACGTTCAAGGTAGCAAAGATTGTACCCTTTATTTTAAACGCTAACTAGCAAGTAGAGGAAAGTAGTACAGTCGCGTTGTATCGACCCCGTGGCGTGTCTGAACCCAATCGTTAAACTGGACCACTTTTAATCAACCCGAACTAAGGGGATAATGAAAAAGCATTCCTGTTAAAGCGTTGCTCGCGTGAGATGTGGTATATGGTATATGGTATACGGAGTGGCCAGCGGCGGCATTACGGTGCGGCAGGGTAGAGGATCAATACACGGTCAGCTGTGGGGCTTCCCGCCTAGGCGGCATCTCAACAGGTAGTACGGGTCGACCTCGATAGCTTTGGGAGAATTGGCGGTGCTCAGGTGCATTACACCGTCATAGTCTGCGCTGAGGTGCATTATTACCATTATTAATCATAAAGGAACCAGTGTGTGTGTGTGTGTATGTAAACGTGTAGATAATAATTACTTAGAGGTTCCTAGACCACTTTCGGAGCCATTCAAAATTGAAATATTAATACTGTTTAAAATACCGTAAGCATATCTGTAAAATCACAAAGCAAAACCCTCTACGCCTTATTCGGACCCATCAAAACATTAATGAAATACGTATTTATAATATAAAAAAATTAATCTACAAAACGCACAGACAAAAGTTACAGAAACATTCGTACACCTATAAATTGTATTGTTAAGTACAAAAACTAAATCTTAAACAGTTACAAAAAATCTCAAATTTTTTAGAAAAAAAATTAAAAGAAAATTTTAGAAGTAGAGTTTTAAAAAGTTGATGAAAAATCGTAAATGTTTTGAAATCATTAAAAATTCATGGAAACGATTCTTAAATAAAAAACTAATTTATTTAAATAGTGAAATTTATCTATATCAAACAGCGTAAAAGGAATATCTGTATAATAAAGGAAAACGATTATAATAAATTTAAACTTTCAGAACACACTTGACACACACTTTGATATCTTCTTTGTTATTTCCTTTAAATGGTTTTGAATTCCTTGAATTTTTAATGCAACTTCATAACACAGTTTCTTTAAAGATCACAAAAATCCCTTCCTTTTTGGTTATTTTATATATGTCAAAAAGCAGTAATAAAACTAATATTCGCACAATTCTAAAAATCGATTAGTTTTTCGACCTGTAGGTCCCGCTGTCCGCATACAAAAATCGTATCTGTCCGGCTGTTGGAGGTCGGCGCTGAACACGCTGAAGTCGCTGCTCTCATCTATATACTAGACTAATGTATATGATCACAATTATTTACTGGACTAACTTTACTTTATTACACGTAAAAAACTGTTCTACTGTTTTGCTATGGCCGTCTCGCGCCGTTTCGCCTCCTATCTCCTACGGTTTTAAACACATCTAATAACTTAAATTTAACTTTAATTAACGTTAGTAATTAATTTTGTTCAATTCAATGATTTATTCTATAGAAAATAACATACGTTATTTTTTACGATTTTATATAAAAATAATTAGACTATCAGTATTGTGGCATAATTAATAATGTATGTGGCCTATACATTACAGTTCACTATTTATATTTTAGATTTGATATATAATACTTGATTTAAAAATATACAAAATTGTTTATTATTATTAATATGTAAACTATTATGATACCGCTGTGCACAGCAACAAGAAAGAGACTCGTCACCACGAACTTTGTGGCCCATGTGGGACTAATTTCATGTATATTAAGTGTGCTATGTTTGCTTGTTAATTCTGAAATAGATTTGATTTGATTCTTTATGTTAAACGCATATATATAATATATGATTCATTCACTGATGAAAGCCAGTCACATATCTACCTTTAACATACGCCGCCCCGCCGTTTAGACACATGTGGGCGTACATTATTTTCTCAATAAGTGTAGGAACATACAAATATAAGATAATAGCTAAAGTAATTTAGTCAATACCTAGTCACTATGATGTATCTAAAGACGGCTTCAAAACAGGGGATCACCTAGTGGTTTTACAGCAATTAGTTTATTAAATAGTACTAAATGTTAATAAAACAATACTTTTCCAATATGGTTTATATTTTGGACGAGGCCTTTCGAAAACAAAGGTTTCATCATCAGGCAACTCCACAAAAGCGGTACTTTTCCAATAAGATTTATTTTTTACGGAGTCACCTAATGATGAAACCTTGAAAAATAAAACATTTCAGAAAAATATTGTTTTATTTAGTACCATTTAAAAAATTTTTCAAATTGCTCCAAGAGTCTTCAATAAGTTTATTATCACAAAATCTGGCTTGAAACTTAAACCGAAGAAGTCTTTTTTGGTTATTTTAAACAAATAAAACTGCAGGAAACTTAGTTTTAGGCTAACGCCATCAGGAACATTAGCCACGCCAGGTTATCGATCTAATGACTGCCATACTTAGGTTATCAGTGTTGGGTGAGAATGGTTGATGACTATTGAGCTAAGGCCAACCACTACCAAGCTCCACCCCCTTCACTCACCTTGTAAGTGGATGTCCATTAAGGACCTACTAGTTTTATTTTTTTTGATTCTTCCAACAGTTTCCAAATTCATAACTTTAACGGTTTTTACAGCCCAGTGATTATTTGTATTAACAGTGAATTATTACCATTATTAATCAGAAGGAAATTAGAAACACACACACACACACACACACACACACACACACACACACACACACACACACACACACACACACACACACACACACACACACACGTAAGAAGGTAATAATTACTTAGAGGTTCCTAAACCACTTTGGGAGCCATTCGAAATTAAAATGAAATTACTGTTTAAAATACCATAAATAGACCTATTATATCACATATAAAAAACCTTCTACGGCTTGTTCGTACCATGAAAACATTCACAAATGAACAATCTATATATAAACAACAATATACAGTATATAAAAACAACAAAACATCTATGTTTTTTATGTAATATACAAAAAATAGGTTACATCAGTCACAAAAAAATTAGACTTATAATATACTTAAAAATTGAGTTATATTAACAAAATGAAATGAAAAAATGATTCATTTTCCAATACATATTTACAATGAAATTACAAACTAATTATTTGAAAATACTAAACCATCTTTAGCCAGTTTTGATCAATAAATAAAAAATAAAGAATTTTGAGTCTACCGTAATAAGAGAATAAACAGTGTGACGAGTATCCTTTATGATGATGTACATCTTGACCTATGCTTACGTTAAATTGTTTATCCGAACTCATTGTAGACCATCCTCCACTCGATGTAAAGAGTCACTAACTATCTTAAAAACTATTTCTATAAGTCCAGTATTCATTTACTAAGTTTAACTTTAACAACTTCAGCCAAGACAAGAATATTAAACCTCCTAGAACAAGACGTACATTGTAAATGTTTCTACCTTTAAACCAGCGTAATTGTTTAAAGAGTGAACTTTTCAGGTCGGATTTGCGGCATTGTACTCTACTAAATACAGGCCTTTAATTTGATGTACTTACTCGACCTATGCTCTAATTTAATATTTCCTTCTGACTCCTTGAGTACTATTCCTCTGACATGACAAAAATTTGTGGTTACCTCGAAAAGTTTATATATAGGTGCAGTAATGATGTACCAAGTTTTATTGCTTTACCTGTAATCGTTCGAGAATCATCAAGCCCGTGTGGGACTTTTTTACATACTGCATATAAAAATTAGATTACTGTAAATACAAGTCGTTTGAAAGGTATTTGGTCTTAGCATGTGTGACAGATACGAATAAATACAAAAATAAATTAATTGTAAAAAGTAAGGTCTCTGTGGTGTAGTGGTAGCACATTCACCCGGCAAGTGAGAGATCCGGGTTCGAGTCCCGGCGGAGCAAGTAATTTTTGTAAATCAATGTTTATTAAAAAATTAAATCATTCTATTGCCATTTATACACTTTAGATCAATGTGTATACATAGATATAAAATTATTCATACGTCCTAACCATTTCCTTTATGATGACTCAAAGTTCCAAAATGAACTTCTTAATTAAAATAATTTAATTTCACCTCACGACTACTAATCTTGTCTCTACAAAGTAATAATGTTTAATTAAGCATGGATGTTGAGCACTAAATTATTCTCCCTAGAACCCCTTTACCGTGAAACCGCTTAAAACCCTAAACTAGTAGCTTTAAGCGGATACGTAATTTAATAAAATTAAAACTGCTTCACCAGAAGGGTTAGGAACGTGCTACTTCGTTACTTGGCCTCAACCATCAAAAACAAAATGTAAGAACTCAATTAATTTCGTAATATCCTACGTTCATATTAATATTTACAGTAAGTTCTTGGATTAGTAACTATTATACAACGCAATATTCATATTTACGGGTACAGCTCGTGTGATTTAGCATCGTGCCTGAGACATGCCAATTTAGTTTAACGGAAATTACCACACTTATACCGGCAGTAGATGTCTTGGATTAGTAACTATTATACAACGTAATATTCATATTTACGGGTACAGCTCGTGTGATTTAGCATCGTGCCTGAGACATGCCAATTTAGTTTAACGGAAATTACAACACTTATACCGGCAGTAGATGTCTTGGATTAGTAACTATTATACAACGTAATATTCATATTTACGGGTACAGCTCGTGTGATTTAGCATCGTGCCTGAGACATGCCAATTTAGTTTAACGGAAATTACAACACTTATACCGGAAGTAGATGTCTTGGATTAGTAACTATTATACAACGTAAATATTCATATTTACGGGTACAGCTCGTGTGATTTAGCATCGTGCCTGAGACATGCCAATTTAGTCTAACGGAAATTACAACACTTATACCGGAAGTAGATGTCCAACTCAGCTGCGTAAAAATGGAAGATGGTCAGTTGAGTTAGTTTCATCGTAATATACTATATTCCGGTACATGTTTACCTTGAATGTGGGTTACCGATTTTAACCTGTAACGTAGCAAAAATTGTTGACAAAAAGAGGAAACACGAAGCGGAAACGAGGTAAAAGCTTTTGTCTTATTGTCTTCCTCTACTCCCAACCCCTCCACCTTGAAGGTAACATCCCGTAAATTTCCCACCCAGAAAAAAGAACATACACTTTTCATTAAAATAAAGTCATAAAATAGGAACACGCAAATTTTTCGTAGCTGTAGGATTTAAAGCTTAATACAATAGTTTAATAGTTGTTATACTGGTCATTGTACTCCTATGTGTGAATTAAATATAAAGATATTTCAAAATTATTAACTATGTGAATGGTTAGGAACATTTTAAGTACAGTGTTATCAAAGTTCCAGTAGTTTGAAGTACAAATCGGACGAGCAATCAGCTATTGAACTCCAATAAACTCAATTACTTCGAAATCTAATTCTGAGTTCTATTTTTGATGGAACTACGAGTAGTATGGTTATAACATTAAAGAAAATTTCGAAAACAAAATAAAGAATGCGTAAAAAACTATAAAACATTTCTTACATTTAAAATCTTTCTAAATTCTATAAGAAATATTATTCATATTTCTGTTATATAAAATCTATCTATACCTACTAACTGAAATGAAAGGACTATATCATATCATTTTGCAACCATTATTTTAGGAGTTATATGGTCTTGACTTCCTCTCCCTTACAACCCCTCATTACCTCCCCGCCATACTAACCCTTACCGTCCAATTTACCAACGTTGGATCAACCATTAATTTAGTAGCCTATACTAAAGATAAAAATATATAATGGTGGGTTTCTAATAGGATTTCCTGAAAAAGCGTTATATTCATATAAATGTAGGTCTTCAAATTATGGATGCCACTAGGTAGGTGTTGCCCATGAACAGACTATGATTTGCAACACTCGTTCATAGATATGTGTTAACCTACATATAAGTACAGCACTCAGAAACACGAATTGTTAGAGATCAATAATGAGAGGCTGAACATAGCTGTGTTACAAATCGTCTGCTATTTATATACGTGTTAACCTAAATATAAGTACAGCACTCAGAAACTCGAATTCTAACGAGATCGCTAATGAAGGCTGAACATTGCTGTGTTATAAATCGGTCTGCTATTTGTATACGTGTTTAACCTAAATATAAGTACATCACTCAGAAACACGAATTGTAAGAGATCGCTAATGAAGGCTGAACATTGGCTGTGTTACAAATCGTCTGCTGTTTATATACGTGTTAACCTAAATATAAGTACATCACTCAGAAACACGAATTGTAAGAGATCGCTAATGAAGGCTGAACATTGCTGTGTTATAAATCGGTCTGCTATTTGTATACGTGTTAACCTACATATAAGTACAGCACTCAGAAACACGAATTGTAAGAGATCGCTAATGAAGGCTGAACATTGCTGTGTTACAAATCGGTCTGCTATTTATATACGTGTTAACCTACATATAAGTACAGCACTCAGAAACACGAATTGTAAGAGATCGCTAATGAAGGCTGAACATTGCTGTGTTACAAATCGGTCTGCTATTTATATACGTGTTAACCTACATATAAGTACAGCACTCAGAAACACGAATTGTAAGAGATCGCTAATGAAGGCTGAACATTGCTGTGTTACAAATCGGTCTGGTGTTTATATGCGCGTTAACCTACATATAAGTACAGCACTCAGAAACACGAATTGTTAGAGATCAATAATGAGAGGCTGAACATTGCTGTGTTTACAAATCGTCTGCTGTTTATATACGTGTTAACCTACATATAAGTACAGCACTCAGAAACACGAATTGTAAGAGATCGCTAATGAAGGCTGAACATTGCTGTGTTACAAATCGGTCTGCTATTTATATACGTGTTAACCTACATATAAGTACAGCACTCAGAAACACGAATTGTAAGAGATCGCTAATGAAGGCTGAACATTGCTGTGTTACAAATCGGTCCTGCTATTTATATACGTGTTAACCTACATATAAGTACATCACTCAGAAACACGAATTGTAAGAGATCGCTAATGAAGGCTGAACATTGCTGTGTTACACATCGTCTGGTTGTTTATATACGCGTTAACCTACATATAAGTACAGCACTCAGAAACACGAATTCTAAGAGATCGCTAATGAAGGCTGAACATTGCTGTGTTACAAATCGTCTGGTGTTTATATACGCGTTAACCTACATATAAGTACAGCACTCAGAAACACGAATTGTAAGAGATCACTAATGAGAGGCTGTGTTACATTGCTGTGTTACAAATCGTCTGGTGTTTATATACGCGTTAACCTACATATAAGTACAGCACTCAGAAACACGAATTGTAAGAGATCGCTAATGAAGGCTGAACATTGCTGTGTTACACATCGTCTGGTGTTTATATACGCGTTAACCTACATATAAGTACAGCACTCAGAAACACGAATTGTTAGAGATCAATAATGAGAGGCTGAACATTGCTGTGTTACACATCGTCTGGTGTTTATATACGCGTTAACCTACATATAAGTACAGCTCACTCAGAAACACGAATTGTTAGAGATCAATAATGAGAGGCTGAACATTGCTGTGTTACACATCGTCTGGTGTTTATATACGCGTTAACCTACATATAAGTACAGCACTCAGAAACACGAATTGTTAGAGATCGCTAATGAAGGCTGAACATTGCTGTGTTACACATCGTCTGGTGTTTATATACGCGTTAACCTACATATAAGTACAGCACTCAGAAACACGAATTGTAAGAGATCGCTAATGAAGGCTGAACATTGCTGTGTTACAAATCGTCTGGTGTTTATATACGCGTTAACCTACATATAAGTACAGCTCTCAGAAACACGAATTGTTAGAGATCAATAATGAGAGGCTGAACATTGCTGTGTTACACATCGTCTGGTGTTTTATATACGCGTTAACCTACATATAAGTACAGCACTCAGAAACACGAATTGTAAGAGATCGCTAATGAAGGCTGAACATTGCTGTGTTACACATCGTCTGGTGTTTATATACGCGTTAACCTACAATTATAAGTACAGCACTCAGAAACACGAATTCTAAGAGATCGCTAATGAAGGCTGAACATTGCTGTGTTACAAATCGTCTGGTGTTTATATACGCGTTAACCTACATATAAGTACAGCACTCAGAAACACGAATTGTTAGAGATCGCTAATGAGAGGCTGAACATTGCTGTGTTACACATCGTCTGGTGTTTATATACGCGTTAACCTACATATAAGTACAGCACTCAGAACACGAATTGTTAGAGATCGCTAATGAGAGGCTGAACATTGCTGTGTTACACATCGTCTGGTGTTTATATACGCGTTAACCTACATATAAGTACAGCACTCAGAAACACGAATTGTTAGAGATCAATAATGAGAGGCTGAACATTGCTGTGTTACACATCGTCTGGTGTTTATATACGCGTTAACCTACATAATTATAAGTACAGCACTCAGAAACACGAATTCTAAGAGATCAATAATGAAGGCTGAACATTGCTGTGTTACACATCGTCTGGTGTTTATATACGCGTTAACCTACATATAAGTACAGCACTCAGAAACACGAATTGTTAGAGATCGCTAATGAGAGGCTGAACATTGCTGTGTTACACATCGTCTGGTGTTTATATACGCGTTAACCTACATATAAGTACAGCACTCAGAAACACGAATTGTTAGAGATCAATAATGAGAGGCTGAACATTGCTGTGTTACACATCGTCTGGTGTTTATATACGCGTTAACCCTACATAATTATAAGTACAGCTCTCAGAAACACGAATTGTTAAGAGATCGCTAATGAGAGGCTGAACATAGCTGTGTTACACATCGTCTGGTGTTTATATACGCGTTAACCTACATATAAGTACAGCACTCAGAAACACGAATTGTTAGAGATCAATAATGAGAGGCTGAACATAGCTGTGTTACACATCGTCTGGTGTTTATATACGCGTTAACCTACATAATTATAAGTACAGCTCTCAGAAACACGAATTGTTAGAGATCAATAATGAGAGGCTGAACATTGCTGTGTTACACATCGTCTGGTGTTTATATACGCGTTAACCTACATATAAGTACAGGCACTCAGAAACACGAATTGTTAGAGATCGCTAATGAGAGGCTGAACATTGCTGTGTTACACATCGTCTGGTGTTTATATACGCGTTAACCTACATATAAGTACAGCACTCAGAAACACGAATTGTAAGAGATCGCTAATGAGAGGCTGAACATTGCTGTGTGTTACACATCGTCTGGTTTTTATATACGCGTTAACCTACATATAAGTACAGCACTCAGAAACACGAATTGTAAGAGATCGCTAATGAGAGGCTGAACATTGCTGTGTTACACATCGTCTGGTGTTTTATATACGCGTTAACCTACATATAAGTACAGTACTCAGAAACACGAATTGTAAGAGATCGCTAATGAGAGGCTGAACATTGCTGTGTTACAAATCGTCTGGTGTTTATATACGCGTGTTAACCTACATATAAGTACAGCACTCAGAAACACGAATTGTAAGAGATCGCTAATGAAGGCCTGAACATTGCTGTGTTACACATCGTCTGGTGTTTATATACGCGTTAACCTACATATAAGTACAGCAACTCAGAAACACGAATTGTTAGAGATCGCTAATGAAAGGCTGAACATTGCTGTGTTACACAATCGTCTGGTGTTTATATACGCGTTAACCTACATATAAGTACAGCACTCAGAAACACGAAATTGTAAGAGATCGCTAATGAGAGGCTGAAACATTGCTGTGTTTACACATCGTCTGGTGTTTATATACGCGTTAACCTACATATAAGTACATAGCACTCAGAAACACGAATTGTAAGAGATCGCTAATGAGAGGCTGAACATTGCTGTGTTACAAATCGTCTGGGTGTTTATATACGCGTTTAACCTACATATAAGTTACAGCACTCAGAAACACGAATTGTAAGAGATCAATAATGAAGGCTGAACATTGCTGTGTTACACATCGTCTGCTGTTTATATACCGTTTAAGTCCTTAAAAAGGGCTGAAACAGTTTAAAATCGTTGGGTTTAATCGGTTACAAATCTTTGGGTTTATAACCGTTTAAAAATAATAAGACGAAACGTTTAAATCGTTGGGTAACGTTTACAAATGTATGGGTTTAAACGCTTAACCACATTTTTTTACAAGTCGGGAAAAAGGTTTTAAACCAAAAGAAGGGCTAAAACATTTTTGTTGTTAAAAGTCGGGTTTAAAATCGCGTTTAAAAAAGTAACCACTTATAAACACAATTGGAAAGATCTAAAGAGGTTTGAAAGCGGGAACATGGGGTGTTAATCGGTTAAAAAATTAATACAATAAAAAAACAAAATTTAAGAGCTAATGGGAAAGTCCCCCCCCCCACCCCCCCCCCCCCCCACCCCCCCCCCCCCCCACCCCCCCCCCCCCCCACCCCCCCCCCCCCCCACCCCCCCCCCCCCCCACCCCCCCCAAATGATCAAATCAACTATTGATTAGAACGATTTAAATGCTGTCAGACATGTTTACCCTATAAAATAAATTTCTTCAGAACAATTTTAAGTGATAAACGTGGTATAAAAAAATTATGTTATTTTCTATAAAATAAAATGCATATTTTTTATGTATAAAAATATAGCTTCAATATAATACAATCTATATGTCAATAAACAGAGCAAATAGAAATGTTAAGAGACTTTTTTAGAAAGAGATAAAAGGAAGTATATAAATTATCTAGCGGAATAAAGCACAGGAGGCAGCTGACAGGGGAGATAGTAAGACGATCTATGTGATAACTAAAAGTCTCTCGAGAAGGAAAGCCTTTTGCAGACAGTAAACCTATTAAAGTTAAAACAGGAGATTTGTTGGTGACGGAAGAGGCGCAGTTAAAACGGTGGAGACAACATTTCCAGGAAGTCCTAAACCGCACTGTAAACAAAAATAATGAAGAAGATAGAGAGCGAGATGCAAATGTTGCAATGGTAATTGAACGAACAGATTGGAATAGAAGTGAATGCACCAGGGGAAAGGGAAATTGCTGAAGCCATCAGAAAGCTGAAAAATTGTATAAAGCCCAGGAGAGGATAATATCCCAGGAGAGTTTTTAAAGCTGAATGCAGATGAAGCAGCACTTTTTATCCACCCCCTGATAACTGATATCTGGTTAAAGTGGTTTTTAGGGCAGGAAAATCTTGTGCAGACCAGATAAACACACTGAGAGTTATTGTAGAACAATTTACAGAGTATCAAGCAACACTATAACTTTCATTCATAAGATTTTGAAAAAGCATTCGATAGTGTGGATAGAAGATGAAGTATGGGAGGCAATGCAGACGTTTGGTATTCCCCAGAAAATAATAAATCTAGTTAGGGCATTGTATAGTGGTCATTCCTGCAAATAGTGCATCATGGTAAAGTTTCTGAACCATTTCATGTACTTTCAGGAGTTAAACAAGGATGTATTTTGTCTCCTATTCTCTTTCTTATGGTTCTTGACGTTGTTTTGAGAAGGGCGCTTAACAGACCGAGAGGTATACAGTGGAGGTTGGCAGAGAGATTGAAAGATCTTGATTTTGCAGATGACCTATGTTTTTCTTTCTCATACCTTTGGTGATATGCAGAGCAAGTTAAATGACCTCAGATTGGAAGCAGCTAGAGATGGACTCAGAATTAATGTTAAGAAGACAAAAGAAATCCGAGTCAATAGTCAAAACCAGGAAAATCTCAAGATCGGGGATGAAAGTGTTGAGAGAGTTCTTATTTCTGTTATTTGGGAAGCGAAAATGGTGGGGCAGACGAGGACATAGCCAGCAGAATACGCAAGGCAAAGCAAGCCTTCTCACAATTGTGGCCTATTTGGAGATCGGCAATGATAAGAAAAGGCATTAAGTTACGGATTTTTAATAGTAATGTGAAGTCGGTTCTCCTATACGCCTGTGAAACATGGAAGGTAACTAAACGTCTCACAATGAAGATTCAGGTGTTTGTAAATCGCTGCCTACGTAATATTCACAGGATATGGTGGCCAGATACTGTGACAAACGAGGAACTATGGCGTAGGAGTGGGCAAGAACCAATCGAATTGACAATCCGACGCAGAAAATGGGGCTGGATAGGTCATACAATGAGACGAGACCATAACAACATAGTGAGACATAGTTTTGATTGGAACCCTCAAGGCCATAGAAAAAAGGGGCCGCCCAAGGATGACCTGGAGAAGGACAGCAGAAAAAGAGTTGAGAACTGTTAAGAAAAACCTGGCAAAACGTGAAGCAGATGGCTGAGAACAGAGAAGAATGGCGTGACTTTGTGGCAGCCCTATGTTCCACCTAAGGAATAAAGGAAATAAGTAAGTCAATAACGTAATTCAGTTCGACATTATTGTTCCCAAATTAATTCAAAAATAATTAAGTCATGTGTAAGGTATTTGAATAATGGGCCACTAGAGACGGAAATACTGTTGTTTGTCAATAACCTATTACAAAATAAAATGCTGAGGGTTATTAAGTTCCAGTAACCTGTTACCCATAAGTAAAATGTTATTATACAAAAATAAACTCACTACAATGTAAAATTTAACTAATAGCATTATATATATATATATATATATATATATATATATATATATATAAACTTGGGTAACTCAAATTTTCACTATCTCAGTCCTTATCTACTATTTTTTTATTAAGGCTATACATGAATATAAAAAAGTGAAAGATAACCTTTACAAGCGCTCACGTGATCTGAGCTTGAATCTGGTTACTATATTGAGGGTTTTTCCTTTTTACCAAAAGTGCAGGGTGGCACCTTCTATGACGTCAGGTCACGTTGGACGATCTAGGACGTGATCTGAGGTCGGGAAAGTACCAATCAGAAAATGCCCCCTGGGCATTAGTAGCACCACCTCGCACTTCTGGTGAAAAAAGGGTTGCACCACCTCGCATTTCTGGTGAAAAAAGAGAAACCCTCCTTAAAATAGTACCTAAATTCAAGCTCAGATCATGTGAGTGCTTGTAAAGGTTATCTTTAACCTTGGTACTAATAGTAACGGTTGCACTTTACTTTAGCCACTTTAGCTGTAACAATCTCAATCCACTATAACCTATTTCTTAAAATAGTATGTTTTCATCCTCACAAAGAAGTTGTAGGTGATCGTGATCCGTAATTGCACAGTAACTGAAAATATGTTTGAACTTTTAGGTTATATATCCCTCAAGGTAGATATTGGTAGGTATTCAAGCTCAGATCATGTTAGTGTCCCTTTCTGCCCTACCCAAAATTCCTTAATCATAATCTGACGTTAGAAAAGTAGCCTACCCGGAGCCGAACCAGCCAACACAAGAACTGAAGTAATAAAAATGTAAAAACTAAAAACGCAAAAGAAAATAAACGAAATTATGAAGAAATAAAAATAGCAGAAACTTACGGAATATTCAATGATGCGGAGGATATAACTTTGCGGCTACTATGAAAAAGTTATGATGCCGTTCCAGCGGTCCATAGTGTTGTTTGAATTGGAATTCAGCAAGGTATTCAATATAATGTTCTTTCCGGATGCCATACCGGGGAATGGTTTTTGGTTGTCATTTTTTGTCACTTTTTAGCTACTTTATGGACTGCTGGACCGGCTTCATAACTTTACCAGAGCAGCCACGAAGTTGTATCTTCCTCTTCATTAAATATTTTGTGTTTCTATTATTTTTAATTCTTTATTATTTTAATTGGGAAGGGTACGATAAGCAAACCCGTTTTTTTTTATCGAAGAATATAATCATTGATACCTAATACGCGCATCTCAAATCCTAGACTATCAATTAATATAAAAGTATATAACTTATAGTTCTAAATAACAATCATATGTTTTAAATGAAAATATGAGTATATAAGAATATAGGAAAACTCATAAATAATTAAGATACCTATGCATATCTTAATAATAAACAAACCAGAACAAGATCGACCAAACAGGAAAACTCATAAATAATTATGAGCTACAATTCATATGGTCTATGTCATAATTATTGAATTGTTTATAACTATACACACGTAATTATATATTATTAAGTGTATGTATAATAATCATTATTGTTATATATACACGTATATATAATATTAATAATACGGTTATGTGTATTATTTGAAAGTGTTCACAGCTGTTGATATAGATTAAGTTAATTGTTCAAAATAATTAATCAGTATTGATTGGTTATATCAATGGTTATGATTAAGTAATATCGTTTGCCAATTTCGATATAAAAAAACAGGGTCCGCTTATCGTACCCTACCCTTTTAATTAATTACGGTTGAAATTTTATTACTTTAATTCTTTTGTTGGTTGGTTCGTCTCTGTGTAGGCTACTTTTCTAATGTCAGATTACGATTAAGGAATTTTCCGTAGGGCGGAAAGGAGCATTAACGTGATCTGAGCTTGAATTTAGATACTATCTCAAGTGATATATAACCTAAAAGTTTAAACATATTATCAGTTACTGTTAATTATGGTTCACGATCGCCTAAAAATTCTTTCTGGGAATGAGAACATACCATTTTAAGAAATTGATAAAAGTGGTTTGAGATCATTATAGCTGACATGGCTAAAGTAAAGTGCAACCCATACTGTAATCAATAACCATAATCAATACATAAAGACTGAACAATTTATTTATCATGTAAATTAGAACATGTTACAAAGATTTTATAGTAACTAGTGCTAGTACAATGTTCTATTACTTACAATAGGCAATACGAATCCATCATTGTAATCTGTATGCTCTCCAATAAGGTTAACCCTTCCCGGAGCATATCCAGCTACTTTTGGATCATATCCATACGATTCCTTAAAAAATACAATAGCTTTTTTCAATAAAGCCTCTTTTTCTTTGTTCATTTCAGAGGTTATGTTAAACTACAAGATATTGTAAACAACAGGACATGTAGTATTTTATTAAATGTCGCACTTAATAAAACATAACTAGCCGTTCGAAATAGATAATTTTATTTACAAGTGTTAGGACGAGAGCGATCCTATAATCGTTATCAAACACTTAGAATTTATATACAACCGATAGCTGATAAGAATTATCAAATCCATAAAAGCAACGAACAAACAATAACTCCAATCACGTGAGCGTTATGGAAAAACGCAGTACACACTACTCACTGCAATGTTACAACTACAACAAACTACTGTCACAACACTTAACACTGTCAGTGCAGTGCCAATATCAACGTCAACAGAGAATCGGGACGCACCGAATAACACAGAGTGACAGTTTGGATCAGATACTCATCTTCCTACTAAACACATACATACAACTTACAGTACTCAGAAGTCTTACTAGAATTTGGAAAGTTTTTTGGTAAAATTTAAATCGAACTTGGGCCACTAGATGTGACGATAATGCACACTTGCACTTATCAGTAACCAGCGTTGCCAAGTTGTGCGCCGCGATGTTGATATTGACGCGGCAAGTTTAAATTCAAATACGAGTTTCGTTCCGTTTCCACTGTCGGGTATTAGCCGTATCTATGGTTGTAATTATTCTTTAGCGCTTCATGCTTAAACATTACCGTGCTCTTTGAAATCAATATTATTTATTTGTAAAATGAATTAGAAGTAAAGACAAGAAAGGGAGACATTTCGAAGAGAAGGTTGCCTATAATTCAATAGGTTAATTTTAACCGAATCCCGGTAAAATTGTTCGAAAAACCGGTCTGAAAAACGGGCCTGCTCTTTATAATTATTGATAATTTTAATACTTGACGTGTAAAAATAATGTATTTTGGGAGAAGCAAAATGAGTTATTTTTAGTATATTCGTACGGTTTCAATATGAAGAAAATATAATATTTTATTTGCAGTCAAGTACTACTTTAATAGCATTACATTTAATTAAAAACCCCCTTTCTTTCACACATCTGTATATATTACACGATTACGTCGGATTGAAAAGTAGTATTCTTTGAAAGATTATTAGGTATTTGTACAAAAATGCGTCTTGTCGTTTATTACAGAAATCTTTGACTTCCAGTGTTAACCATTTTAGGTTTTGTCATAGTAGGCATTGGTTTAGTAACGAGGTTGAAAGAGTTCGTAAAATGAAAAACGAATCTATTAACACACTTTGTCCACCAAGGTCACTTTAGAAAACAGTTATAAAAATATTATTTTCAATGCATTAGATGGTTTATTAGTGCAGAGGAAACACAGATAGTGCAATGATCTCTCTAAGCACAGTCAACCGGCCCCAATAACGATAATTTCGAGAAGTTCCACAGACTGGCCACACTTACTGCGCAATCCTACTGAGCACTGGATTTATCAGTTTATATTTATAACCTAAATAGTTGTTAGTGGCCAATCTTAAAAACGGTTTCACTGATATAACCTATGAATCATAGTGAAAGCAAATCTACTTATTCTTTGGTTAAGTTACATAGCAGTTCTAGGTCAGGTGATAATTAACAAACAGAATTGTACTGGATAAACATTGTCTATGTACGATAATCTCTAATTTTTTACATAAACATTATGATTAAAGAATTTACACTGTTCCATTTCAGGCCCAGGCCAGCCAACTTATAATATTTATCTCACATATATACCAGCAAAAATTAATCGATTAAAAAGCGTCTACTTTCGGCAGTTATACTTTACTTTCTGTATAAAATTTGTAAAGTAAAATAGTGATAGTTTGCTTTTTTTTCCGATAACAAAAATATATAATTTACGTACGACTGAAAAGTTACTGCGGTCCAAAAGATTCAGATACGACCGATTAAACTCACTTCCGCTATAATTTATTTACGGTTACGTTGTTGTACTGACCAAGAAAATAAACATAAATGTGGGTTTAGGAATCTTTTGGAACTAATACTGATCTTTACCCCGATTAAGTAAATATGTGCATACGTAAGCTTAAAAAGACTTCTTTTGTCAAAATTCATCTACTTCCGTCTACTTGTATTTTGTGTCTGATATAAGAGGAAGAGTGGGCCATCCCTTTGCTTTTCCTTGAACTAAAGTAAAAGTGTTACAGGAGACAACCAGTTTCGATAACCTTATATGCAAAACATTTACAGCTTTGTCCACCAAGGTCACTATAGAAAGCAGTTATAAAAATATTAATATTAAAATATTATTTTCAATGCATTAGATGGTCATTTCGTCACTGGTGCAATCTAAAATTAAAATTAGATAAGAACTTTGTCTTTGCAATCTGCATAAAACTACTGATGAAGGAATGTATAATTATTCAATCTAAAAAAATGTCTCTGTCACTTTCTTAAACTTCAATTGATAGTGTCAACAGCTGTATAGGATCATTTAGCTTTGGATTACTTGTCGTAAATATTATAATTACTATTTTCCCAGAATTATTAAATATTCTGAGAAACTTTTCGAAAGTTTCTCACTTTTCTAACCTTCCTCGGACTTATACAAATATTTCAAAATTAAAATTAGCCTAATCGGTCCAGCCGTTCTCGAGTTTTAGTAAAAGTAACAAACGTCATTTCATATATATATATATATATATATATATATATATTATATATATATATATATTTATAATTTACTTTGTACAATAATTTATGTTGGTAATACAGTATTATATTGCTTTTTATAAAACAGTGTACAGTGTTCACTGTTGAATAAATCCCGTTGAATTATTAATTAAACACTATCAGTTGCAGTAATATTTTAACAATGTGAATGAATCAAGTTTCAAAGAAGACATACTTTTAATGCGTAATTCTGAAATGTTCAACAAAGCCCACTGCCTGCTTGTTTGGTGGAAACGAACGCTCTCGCTGTCAAAGAAGTTACAGTCATGTTTGAGTTGAATTCTCGAAATGTTTCTGTCTGAAAACGCTTTCACCGGAGAAGAATATGAAAGTAAAATATTTAATAATTTATACGATAATGTAAAAGTGTAACAACACTGCTCTTTGTGACCAAGTCTGACGTTGTTACAATACAATTTCATTTCCCGAGGACATTTGATTGGTTACATGTTTTTAAAATAAACACATTACATACTGCATTATATGAAACAGAGTATAATAAACTCTGTTCAGCTAATTATTTTTAACAGAGGGTTGTCTTGTAACTTTCAGATTTTGAAGTAAGCGCAAACCTTACAATGACGTACTTTGTATATTATTTAAAATATTTGAATCTTTTGTGGAGCATTTACACTAAGGGCTCAAGGGCTTATATTATGTAAATCCATCGGTAGGATCAATCCCATTTTTGTAATTTTGAATCGTGAGTAAATAGGTAAGTAGAAGATGGTACAGCAGCTTAAAATGTTCAAATTGAAGAATCATCTTGCAAATAATTAGTTTAAAGTTTCTGTCAATACAAACTAGTTGGCAAACAAATAACAAATTGTCAACCCTTTAACGTTATGGGAAAATCAATTTAATGATAGCAATTTTCTTACTATGTTACCCTTACAAAGGGGTTGTCGAAACATTTATTCAGAAAAATAAATATAAAACCTAAAAGAGTTGTAGGTCACAAGCTGCCATCCAGAAAGTTATCTGAATAGCTTTCATGGTAACGAAGGACTAAAGGGTTGTCCTTATTACACGTATTAAATCGTCTCTCTAATTATTTAGCTGCAGCTATTCAAATCTAATATGAGTATCAGCTTTCAAGTAGATTTATAATAAGTATTCCTCTCATAAGTAATAATTATTCTAATCATTTGATGTGGAATTTGAATGTCACAGAGCATAGAATTTGTTACAGATGGAAGTCATAATTAAAAAGAAAACAATTCCGGTGACAAAAATAATATGAAAATTTTCTTTCATGTCAAAACGTATCATATCATATGAGACATGTGTTCATAAAGTTGAAAACCCCGTTATTATAGAGCTATCAAAGCTTCATTTCTAAATTCTTTCGGATAATGGGTATAGTGTACAAACTGTTCAAAGTAGTGCAATAGAAATTTGGTGGATTTGGGGAAGGCTTATCACGCTATCTATTTGTCCATGCATGATTGGAATCCAGCGCCTGATTGAAAAGGATGGAGAACGATTTTAATCAACAACGAGAACAATACTAACTGGTCGGTACTCTAGCTAATGGATACATCCATCAGTGACAAAAGGCTCAAGGTTGTGTTGGCAGACCTGAACGGTACTTGAGTGATATTCGTGATTACAGCTCATGGTAAGAAATAAGTAACTAATGGAGGGAAAACAATAGGTATGCCGAATATATGATTATCTTTATTTAATGTCGGTAATATATGTACTTCTTATACTGCGAAGTCGACTTGTACATTGAATTAGCCCTTTAAAATACGACACGATCAAACGATATACTTAATTATATCTAAAGCCTAATTACTATTTAATTTAATTAAATAACACGAAAGACATTATAAATACGGACAACCTAAAAAATCAGCTATTGCCAAACATGCATTAAAAACAAATTACACCTTCAAAAACTTCACATTATTAAAACAGGCCCATAAACAAAAAGAACTCGACGCTAATGAAACATTATACATAAACACATAAAGATAAGATGTTAAACAATGATTTTGGACTGATTCAAAATTCATCTTTCCTTTATAGTATACATAAATTTCTTTTTGACCCAAACTTTTATCCATATGTTAATATTTATTTTATTTTACCTTTTAATTAAATAAAACATGTAGGGCCTATTAAGCTTCATTTACCTGATAATTGTTTTAAATTATAAAATATTTATATTATTTCAAATTGTAGATTCACACCTGACGATGGTATCTATGACGTTGAAAGGCCTCGTGTGAAAAAATAAAATTATTGGATAGCTGATATTGGGAAAGCTGACGCTCAGCCACAAATGCCGCCTGAAGACACAGACTGTACTCTCGGCCCAGGAAGCGGCCACTGCTCACCCGCTGTAATCACCAAAAACTATTTTGAATTATCTTCTATTTGTGGAATAGTGTAAAATTGATTATCACTAATCCTTATCAGATTTCACGAGAAGTACGTATTGTATGATAGTTTTTTCAAAATTTCAAAATGATAACTAATGATTTCGTAAGGGTTTACAAAAATGAATTACACATTTAATTATTAATTTAGAACTCTCCATTTTTTGCATGTCGTTCTTCAAGAGACATACAACAAATGCTGTATAAGTATCTTTTACTTTATTAAAAATTACTTTTGGAAAAATGATGAGTTATAGTGGACAAGCCTAAATTTTTAAACAGAAAACAGTGTTGTTTTCCATATTTTTGGTTATCAAAATGCACAATAACACACCAAATATTTTTCTTTTACTCAAATACATGGGCGAATACCACCCAAACAGTAAATAATTAATTCCAAGATAATATACGTGTATTGCCAATGACAGCGGGTTAGTGTAGCGGGTACAGCGGTTATCGCAAGATAACAGTGCAGATAATAGAAGAAAAATAACAACGCGTAAGATAAAATACAGTTTATTTATGAGAGCTTCTTATACAGGGTGAACTAAATTGACATAAATTTTTAAAGAAGACCAAGTAATTTTGGTAATAATTAAAAGTATGATTGAAATGAATCTAAATTTTCTCTTATACAGGGTGAGGGAATGTGAAACTGCAAATTTGTTTCATATCACATATTTAATACTTTTAATATTTTTACTTAGTCCAAGTCATTTTTTTATCCATATCCTTTAATGTTGAATCCGCTGACATTCCTCAAGACGGCTAAAAAAGCCGCCGAACACTTGTTCCGGCATTACTTGAGGAACTGTCTGAAATTCCTTTGTAATCTTTTGCTTCAGTTCATGGAAATTTTTCGGACGAAGTTGAAAACCCTTGAAATTCAAGTAGCCCATGGATAGATCTGCTATGTGCGCCGTGGCCCTTCTTGGTGAAATTAAAGACCAACAGTATCAATATGCTCTTCTAATATTATATAGATAGATATTTCGAATCACAAAGGACCATCCACAAGATTTGAATTATTAAAAATTTCGATTTATGCAGACTTTATAATTACTGTACAGGAATGTGAAGTAACTTGGAGACATGTTCAAAATATCAAAATATTTAAGTTTAATATATTCGAACTATCCAAGTTTGACCAGTGAGACTTCGATAATTCGAAGCTCAAGATAACAATAAGAATCCTAACTAAACAAGATTTCTAATTATGCAAACTTTATTATTATTGTGTACGGATATAAAGGGGTCAAGGGAAAAGTTCGAATTATCCAAGTTCGACTTTGTGGGAAATATAACAAGTCGTTATTAAATGAACTTTTTTAAAAATCGATTCCGTGAAAAATAAATTCGTGTCCAAACTCAACATAACTTTAGTTAGGAAAACCATTTTACAAAACAAATTGATTAGTGCACACCGTCTTCTATATTGAATAACTAGAGGATTATTCCGGCAGACAACACAGGACAGAGTGTATTTAAAATTTACAATAACCGAACGAATATCGAGAGCGTACAAACAACAATACGAGCCACAATGTTAACTCATAAGCGTTTGTGGTGGTTACGTCTTTGATCAACGGTTACGAGATCAAACGATCAAACGTGTTACTCCACCGAACCCAGTAACGAGCGGGAAACTTATCCTTTTCAGAATTACAAAGCAGTTGAAGCGACAAACATTTGTGGAGACTCGATCTCAAGTTGAGATCTCGTTGACTTGCTCACATTGAGATTCAAACGAGGCACTCACTTGGCACTTTGACTCGTATCTGTAGGTTTATCACGGCTTTTGAACATCCATTCCCGATTCAACTTTTCCATTTTGTAAAAGAGACATCAGCTACATTTACATTAATTGTGTGAGATGTGTATCTATTTTAAATTCATAGATTAAATGCTCTTTTATTACTCTGTGTGTAGATTAAAATCTTCAACTTGTGGTACACATGTAAATTTTGTACGAACCGCAAAGGCCAATTTAGAGAAACATATAATACACTGGTCTCGTTTAATTTAATTTGATGGTATAGAGGTAATTCTGTTCAATGTGAATTTGGTTAATTCGGAAACATAATTTCGTTCTTTATACAGGGTGTAAAAAAGTCCCGTACAGGATTGAAAATTCTCGAACGATTACAGGTAAAGCAATAAAACCTGGTACACCATTATTGCATCTAAAAATCTACTTTTTCAAGGAACTACAATTTTTTAATCGTGTCAGGGAGATGACCCGCAAGGAGTCAGAAGGAAATATTAAATTGGAGAATAGGTCGAATAGTACATCATATTAAAGGGCTATATTAGTAGATAGTAGGGTACAATGCCGCAAATTCGAACTGAAAAGGTTCACTCTTTAAAAAATTAGACTCCAACCACAGATCAAAAAAGGAACCGCAGACAGAGTTGAACCGCAAGTGAAACCAGGTTAGAGCGATGTCACCAATAAGGAGTTGGAAGGAAATGAACAAGTCATCTACACTACTGAGCGTCAAGCCATTTCACTAATTTCACTACTGCAAACATAGTATACTAATGTTATGTGCACTTCAACAATGTCCATGTAGTGTAATTGACTTGAACAATTATAATAACACAATTGCTGAATCTTAGATATTGTTAGAAAACAAAAACTAACAATAATTTAATAATCTTTGAAGTATGTTTTTAATGTGTTCTTCGCTTCATCAAATTTCGTAAACTATATACCCTTCTTTATTTTTACGTACCACCCTTAAAAACCATCATGTAAAAAGGAAAGTGACGTTATCTGATAATTAAACATAGTTCATAAACAGAAACAAACAAACAATCAATGAAATACAAACTAAAGAAATGTTACTGAACAAGAGAGAGAAATTCTAAATATACATAAACGTGTGATGAATACACGTTGCGGCAGTGCAAACATTTCCGCTCCCAAGAGTTTAATTTTTCGCGGCCATCAGTTGGCACACCTGTTTGGACTCGGCAGCAAAATACAGCAGTTTGTCTTCCGACGAGACTGAAATATGGGAACTCTTTATCATATGCACACATTTCTGTTGAATCCAAGGGCGTATCCAGGATACGAGTTGGGGTCCATTTATACTTCAAGAAGTAGTCGAATGAAATTTAATTACCTAAAAGGCGTATTTTGCAGTTATGCCTGTATTATATAGCCTATAAATTCGTAGTATTTTGACTTCAGACGCAATAGTTTTATACAAGAATTTTAGTTTTACTCATGGAAGAAGTCACATTATACCAAGTAGGTGTACGCCACACCACGTGTTGCATAGCAGACTTCTCTGAGGTTGGTTCAGGTGGGAGTACGCCACACCACGTGTTGCATAGCAGACTTCGCTGAGGTTGGTTCAGGTGGGAGTACGCCACACCACGTGTTGCATAGCAGACTTCTCTGAGGTTGGTTCAGGTGGGAGTACGCTACACCACGCGTTGCAAGCAGACTTCTCTGAGGTTGGTTTAGGTGGGAGTACGCTACACCACGCGATGCATAGCAGACTTCTCTGAGGTTGGTTCAGGAGGGAGTACGCTACACCACGCGATGCAAGCAGCCTTCTCTGAGGTTGGTTCAGGAGGGAGTACGCAACACCACGCGTTGCATAGCAGACTTCTCCGAGGTTGGTTCAGTTAGAAGTACGCCACACCACATTTTGCATAACACACTTCGCTGACGATGCTTCAGGTAGGAGTACGCCACACCACGTGTTGCATAACAGACTTCGCTGACGTTGCTTCAGGTAGGAGTACGCCACACCACGTGTTGCATAACGGACTTCGCTGAGGCTGCCCCAGGTAGGAGTACGCCACACCACGTGTTGCATAACAGACTTCACTGACGTTGCTTCAGGTAGGAGTACGCCACACCTCATTTTGCATAACAGACTTCGCTGACGATGCTTCAGGTACGAGTACGCCACACCACGTGTTGCATAACGGACTTCACTGAGGCTGCTCCAGGTATGAGTACGCCACACCACGTGTTGCATAACAGACTCCGTTGAGGTTGGTTCAGGTGGGAGTACGCTACACCACGGGTTGCATAACGGACTTCGCTGAGGCTGCTCCAGGTAGGAGTACGCCACACCACGTGTTGCATAACAGACTCCGCTGAAGTTGGTTCAGGTGGGAGTACGCTACACCACGTGTTGCATAACAGACTTCGCTGACGTTGCTTCAGGTAGGAGTACGCCACACCATGTGTTGCATAAGGAGTACGCCATACCACGTGTTGCATAACAGACTCCGCTGAGGTTGGTTCAGGTAGGAGTACGCCACACCACGTGTTGCATAAGAAGTACGCCATACCACGTGTTGCATAACAGACTCCGCTGAGGTTGGTTCAGGTAGGAGTACGCTACACCACGTGTTGCATAACAGACTTCGCTGACGTTGCTTCAGGTAGGAGTACGCCACACCATGTGTTGCATAAGGAGTACGCCATACCACGTGTTGCATAACAGACTCCGCTGAGGTTGGTTCAGGTAGGAGTACGCCACACCACGTGTTGCATAACAGACTCCGCTGAGGTTGGTTCAGGTAGGAGTACGCCACACCATGTGTTGCATAAGGAGTACGCCATACCACGTGTTGCATAACGGACTTCGCTGAGGCTGCTCCAGGTAGGAGTACGCCACACCACGTGTTGCATAAGGAGTACGCCATACCACGTGTTGCATAACAGACTCCGCTGAGGTTGGTTCAGGTAGGAGTACGCTACACCACGTGTTGCATAACAGACTTCGCTGACGTTGCTTCAGGTAGGAGTACGCCACACCATGTGTTGCATAAGGAGTACGCCATACCACGTGTTGCATAACAGACTCCGCTGAGGTTGGTTCAGGTAGGAGTACGCCACACCACGTGTTGCATAACAGACTCCGCTGAGGTTGGTTCAGGTAGGAGTACGCCATACCACGTGTTGCATGACAGACTCCGCTGAGGTTGGTTCAGGTAGGAGTACGCTACACCACGTGTTGCATAACAGACTTCGCTGACGTTGCTTCAGGTAGGAGTACGCCACACCACGTGTTGCATAAGGAGTACGCTACACCACGTGTTGCATAACAGACTCCGCTGAGGTTGGTTCAGGTAGGAGTACGCCACACCACGTGTTGCATAACGGACTTCGCTGAGGCTGCTCCAGGTAGGAGTACGCCACACCACGTGTTGCATAACAGACTTCGCTTAATTATTATAATTATTATGCAAAATTTATTATACACAAAATAAATTCCTACATCCTTTCGGCAAACGAAAGAGAAATTGTGTCAGCCGTCAATGCCGTTGAGCTACATTCCATTTCATTCACCACAGCGTTTTTGTTCATTAATATAGGTTTCTTAGTATTTTCTATCACTGGACATTAGGGTTAGAAGTACTATAATAATACAAATTTCCAGTGAGCTAGGGAGGGTACTACAACGCAAGAGTGGTCTGAGATCGAATCTTGTCACGGACTTTGAACAATGACTTTCCACTCAATTATTATTATTTTTCTTTACTCTATAAATAAAAATGTCACATGCTCAAATCCACGTGCTTACACTCAGTTTGTTTACAAATTGATTTCTTCTGATACTATATCGTTGCCATAAAATTTACTCTTAAGACCAATGCAAATATATTTGCAAGCGCTCAACCAATCTGATGCAGTGACATGCACCATCATCTAACACATGTAATATATACATGAGTCTATTGATCAGTTCGTTTTCAATATCTTGCAACCAGACAGACAGAAAGGAATAACATGTTATTCCAGCCTCAGTGATAGGCTTCGCTACGCTCAGCCAATTATTCCGTGCAATAGGACATTTAAACCATGTTGTCTTCACATTGTACAAAATAGGGTCTTGAAGACTTCAATAATAGTGGATCCTTTTCGAATTAGTATACCTAATATATATACAGTTTTAGTAAAATTGTCTATAGCATAATTTTATTTAAAGGGATGCAAGGGTAGATAAAAATATAAAATAAACTTTGCTTGTGTAAATAATTTTCCGAATTAAGCTTTCTAATATCGCTGTAGCCACATCATCACCCTTGTAGGTCAGTAATGGCAATCCATATTTTCTTATATTTCTGCAAGGATTTTTAATTTTTTATAATAAACAGTAGTAATGCAGCTTTGAGGGATCGAGATAGAAACTTATTTTATTTTCTATCCATGACAATAGATCTTGTAAGATAGGTCAGAAGTGTTATAAATAATAAAATGTGTATTTTAAAACTAACGTATGCGATTTCATATCTTTCTTAGAAAAATTAGTTATATTTTTATTTTGTAAATATTATTTTAGTTTTTATTAATTATTTTATGTTCATTTTAGGCGTATGCTGCGGTCCAATAATAATATTCTCAAAGGCTGTGTTCTGAAAATTTGGTTTTTGTTATCTACGTTATTTAAATTAATTAGGTCACAATTATTGTTAATTAGTTAAACAATATAATTAATAAATTATTCAACTAATTATTAATTAGTATTTGTTTATAAAAATAATATAAATAAATAAATAACTGTGTATGAGCAGCACTGAAACAATTGTAAAATTAAGTTTTGTGACCAGTCTATTTTAGCCATAACAAATGATCTGTTGAGTCCAACAGAAGGGTAGGCTGTGGATGTGTAATCTGTATAATACGCATAGAATACAGCGGTGATAAATGATGTAATGGAACAAGTCATTAAGTTGTCATGAAATGATGGTAAATCATGTTAATTACACGGGTGTCACTCCATATGCGGTTCTCTTGACATTATCAGCAAGTAGCTGGGCATTGTTATTATTGTTTGAAAACTAAATACAAATAGTTGTTGGAAAAGGCGATTGTGTATTGCTGCAAATTTTCAAAATCAACACTCTTAAGTTTATAGTCCATGACCTGACAGTCAATTCGCACATTGTATAGGCACACTAATGTGTGTATTCTTGAAATCTGTAGAGGTATTTCCCCAAAAAGGAAATCGATTGTGAATTACGCTAGTTTTGATAGAGATACAAATGGGAGGATAGGCAAAAGTTTTCTAGCAACTATGTAAAATATCTGTTACAATTTTTGAGCGCAAATAAATAGCGAGTTGTTTTGTGAACTCCCAATTTTGCCTATTTGGTCCACATTTTTCAAACAGTTCAATATAAAAAAATGATTCCTAACACGGTTCTTTTGACTAAAGCTTCAAAACCTTGTTACATGTGACTGTTTATTTCCAACCTTTTATTTTGAAACATAGGATCTTCGATTGGGGCGCAGCTTGAAAGTATAATCTGATGATAAACTATTTTAAACCAATTCTAGGAAGGACTTTCTCTTGTCCAAACCGTCTGAGATAAACAATGAATTCTCTGATAAGGTATCGTTCTACTTTTAACCTTAGTATCAAACAAATCATATACTTCAAGTTTATTGGGTTCAATTATTCAAATATGATAGTATCATATATTTACGTATTACGTGTAATATATTTGCATTAATTACTCAAACACAAAGTAAAGACCAAACGAAACCTCGATTGTACAGTGGTGCCGATGCGGGAATAACTATATCGCCATAATTCAGTATTGATCATTTAGAAAAAAAGATTACAAATAATCAATTTTATTTACTAATTACAATAAAAACGTACTTTCTTGAGACAGTTCAAACTGTAGTCATAACATTACTATAGTTTCGACTTTTATAAGTCATCTTCTGGTGTCGGTGCCAATAAATATGAAATGTCATTGTCCTGTCTTCTGCCGGCCGTGATATTTATATCATGTTTAATATTCGTGTGTTATAGGCTAATCAAATTATTATTGATTTATTCGTCGTGTTTTGCGCTGTGTTCGTATAGTTCAAACTATGAAGACTGCTGATGGATAATCCTCGCTTTTAATATTTATTGACACCGACACCACAAGATGACCTATTAAAAGTTTACACTAAAGTAGTGTATGACTAGAGTTTGAACTGTTTGACGAAGGTACGTTGTTATTGTTATTAGTCAATCCGCAGTTCAGGGCAATATAGAATGGAAAATAATGTTGCAACCCTTTTTCTTTCTTACTGTTATAAGCATGATTACGAATTTCAAATCATTTGAGCAATAAAATTAGACATTAATTAATTATGGCATTCTGGAACGCCACATAGTGTGTAGCACAATTATTCTAGTATGTCAGCTATGTTGGCTGTGTGGAGATAAGAAGATTAGGATGTTGTTAGAGGAAAACGTTATTGACTGACTCAAAATTAGACACTCTTGATCATGCTTCTTGCTACCCGCTTAGAGGACGTCCAAATTGCATTACTGCTATTAAAACTGTTCCACGGATATAAAAAACGCAATATAACTTTGAGGTGTAATACAACGCAGGCTGTCCAGGGTCGTTACCTCAGGCCCAGTGTCAGCCATTTAATTAACAAACCCGTGTTCAATAAAATCTGTAGTCTCTAAACGTTTTACACAACGGTTTACAAATTTACACGCCCAAGATAATAAACTTTAAAAGCTGAATTGTGAGACTAATCCCGATATTTTAGACCGCATGGTTAAGAATAGGATGGGTCAAAAGTTAAGATGTTAATTTAACTTTTTTCGTATAGTTATAAAATTTCATACTCAAAACAGTAACATTTTATGTAACTTGTATAAAAATTAGGCCTTAATCGCCTAATTTAATTTATGAATTTTAAAAGTTCCAGTTTGGTTAAAAAGCGACAAAAACCAGTACCACGTTACGTTGTGTTCAACATTAAACCAGTCTGAACGCGTAAGTAAACAAGGAAAATTGTAATGTAACTCTCTTTATTGTAAATCACTAGATAGTTTGTGATTAACTTCCAAACTCGGCTATGCAAGTGCTCATAAAAGCCCACGTTATTGTACTCTTTATACCGCAATTTCCTACTTTTTTTTAATTTCCAATAATTGTTTATGGGAATATTTGAATTTTCTGGTTTTAGATAGTGTGATGTTTTTACATGTTTTATTTGTTTGTATATGTGTGACTATAAATTCTATCTAACTACAATCAAGTGTCTCAAGAGACCAACCTCAAACTCCTGGATGACCTCAGGCATCAAAATCTCTTGTATATACTAAGTATCTTAGCACGAAGCCCAGCGCACTTCGAGATATCCTAAGATATTACTAACTCTGTCACAACACGACATGGAACATGTTTATCTACGGTAGGAGGTGAAACTATTTACCCAAGACCTTCTCAGTGCTCACCCTTCAAATATTCCAAGCCAAACATTTGTGGTACACGTTACGATATTAAGGAACTTCCAGTTACTTGTTAGATAATCTGGGATACGGAATTTATACACATCCATAATTCATTTACTAATATAGTTTAGCAAATAAAATGTTATCTTCGTAAGAGTCGTACGATATTTACTCCTAATTAATTAACAGCCTTTCCTTTAACTTATGAACTAGGAGAAGCGGTTTGATCTAATATTTCGAGTGAAAAATATATTGAAAAAAAAACAACTGAATTGTAATTTTGCTAAAACTAGCAAACATTTGGCTCGGATAAAGTTTTGTTCTTTTTAAAAAAAAAAATACTAAGCCCCAAACTAACAACGCTTTTAATTATTAAAAATCTACTTAACATTCGTAGGATCTCTAGTCCTTATGTTTCATTGCGTATACAAATACATAACAAATGTATAACTTCTGCACTACGTTGACGATCCCACAATGTGGTTATGGTCATTTCCGATCGATACTTTCTCGACAACAGATCACGTGCAAGATCATCCAATTTTATCGTCGTCAGATCACGTTGGACGATCTGTTAGGTGATCTGGGTTTCGTGAAGTACCAATCGGAAATGCCCCTGGCCATCATTGCCAGCTTCGGTGGCACCGGCTGGTGAAGAAAACATCAGATTGCAGATCTCGAAACGTAATGTTACTGACTTTTTGTGTCCCTGGACGATGGCAAATGTTTGGAAAATCGTGATTCCTTCACAATCCTCTTATCATTAAAAACAAACTTCAAAGAAGCAATAAAGAATATACTGTACCTTCCTTTGTAAAACAGATATAACATAATTAATAATGGTAGTACTTTTAATACGATTTTAATCATTATTTTATTTAAAAACAGTTAACAATATTAAAATACTATTGATATTTTTAAGAGACTTAAAATTTATATGTAGTTCGAAATATCCAGTTTGAGTAAACATTGAATATATCAACTTTTTACATCGAATCAAATAATTATTAATTTATTAACTTGATTGCAGACAAAATTAAATTAAACGTAATCAAGCAGATTCACGAACCGGTGTTTACTCGCATTACGAAAATTAATGGAATGCTCAGGAATGTAAGGTGGCAAATCAAGAGAGACTACTCTACATTAATGTATGCATCTCATCATGTTATCTACCGGGACGCGGGAATATAACAATCGTGCAGTTTCACAATCTTGAATATGTGAGTAATGTAATATTTATCTTGACTTCAGGGATTCGTTACCAACGTTTAACAAAAATAATACATTTGCCTTGATTGTTGGATTTAATCCAGTTTTATTTTTACACTACTGTAGGGAGCTCACGAGTGATGTAGCGAGAGGTACGGGGGGAAGGGGTAGATTCAATCGAATTCCTAGAACTAGCCGTTCCAAAAACATGCCTTTATACTTTCCCCACCCCTCATCGTAGTGCCTGTCTACCCCAATTTCACCTCATTCTCCTCCTCGTGTACATGTGTCATTTTTATTTTAATTACTAGTTAAACACATAATGTTATTTTATTCAAAAACTTCAGTAAATTATTATTAGTCCAGTTTGTGAAATGGTTTTAGACATGCATGAAAAGTGATTGACTTCCTCCCGCTACTCCACTCGTGAGCTCCGTACAGTAGACTGGGCTCTGACAGCCGAGGGCGTTTCCTCCCGCTACTCCACTCGTGAGCTCCGTACAGTAGACTGGGCTCTGACAGCCGAGGGCGTTTCCTCCCGCTACTCCACTCGTGAGCTCCGTACAGTAGACTGGGCTCTGACAGCCGAGGGCGTATTCCTGCTGCTACTCCACTCGTGAGCTCCGTACAGTAGACTGGGCTCTGACAGCCGAGGGCGTATTCCTGCCGCTACTCCACTTGTGAGCTCCGTACAGTAGACTGGGCTCTGACAGCCGAGGGCGTTTCCTCCCGCTACTCCACTCGTGAGCTCCGTACAGTAGACCGAGACAGACAGGCGGATGGTGCATTTCCTCCCGCTACTCCCCTCGTGAGCTCCATACAGTAGACTGATCCCTGACAGGCGAGGGCGTATTCCTGCCGCTACTCCACTTGTGAGCTCCGTACAGTAGACCGAGCCCTGACAGGCATATGGCGCATTCTTCCCGCTACTCCACTCGTGAGCTCCGTACAGTAGACTGGGCTCTGACAGGCGAGGGCGTATTCCTCCCGTTACTCCACTCGTGAACTCCGTACAGTAGACTGAGCCCTGACAGGCGAGGGCGTATTCCTGCCGCTACTCCACTTGTGAGCTCCGTACAGTAGACTGGTCTCTGACAGGCGAGGGCGTATTCCTCCCGCTACTCCACTCGTGAGCTCCGTACAGTAGACTCTGACAAGCGAGCGTATTCCTGCCGCTACTCCACTCGTGAGCTCCGTACAGTAGACTGAGCTCTGACAGGCGAGGGCGTATTCCTCGCTACTCCACTCGTGAGCTCCGTACAGTAGACTGGGCTCTGACAGCCGAGGGCGTTTCCTCCCGCTACTCCACTCGTGAGCTCCGTACAGTAGACTGGGATCTGACAGCCGAGGGCGTTTCCTCCCGCTACTCCACTCGTGAGCTCTGTACAGTAGACCGAGCCCTGACAGACGGATGGTGCATTCCTCCCGCTACTCCCCTCGTGAGCTCCGTACAGTAGACTGAGCTCTGACAGGCGAGGGCGTATTCCTCCCGTTACTCCACTCGTGAACTCCGTACAGTAGACTGAGCCCTGACAGGCGAGGGCGTATTCCTCCCGTTACTCCACTCGTGAACTCCGTACAGTAGACTGAGCTCTGACAGGCGAGGGCGTATTCCTCCCGTTACTCCACTCGTGAACTCCGTACAGTAGACTGAGCCCTGACAGGCGAGGGCGTATTCCTCCCGTTACTCCCCTCGTGAGCTCCGTACAGTAGACTGAGCTCTGACAGGCGAGGGCGTATTCCTCCCGCTACTCCACTAGTGAGCTCCGTACAGTAGACTGGGCTCTGACAGGCGAGGGCGTATTCCTCCCGCTACTCCCCTCGTGAGCTCTGTACAGTAGACCGAGCCCTGACAGACGGATGGTGCATTCCTCCCGCTACTCCCCTCGTGAGCTCCGTACAGTAGACTATCTCCAGGGTATAATAGAAAGTACAATTCAGAGAAAAGGCAAAGGGAAATGAATCTGTTATATTTCTATAACTGAAACGGAAGTTCCTACCCATCTGTCTACTTATTGCATTACCATTCCAAAGATGGACCTTTCCGCTACCAATATTTTCCCCTAAAATGTTAGCATATTGCGAATTCGTTTGATTTAAGAAAGTTTTAGGCTACTTTTATCCAGGATTTAGGATCACATTTTCTATTGATCAATGGAATTCGTTATATTATTATTTATAATAAAATGAGTTTAATGACCTACCACATATTATCACTTAACAAATAAGTAAACTCTTTCAATGGCATTGCAATAAGCTGCGATTCATTTTTTTAGTGAAAGATGACTGAATGCAGCTTCCAAATAAATTAAGGGTGTTAAAACCAAGGTATTAGGATTTTAAGTCATGACATCAATTGTAGATAGTTAGCGATAACCAAATGTTTTTATTGTGTTGTTCGTTATATTACTATTTGTATTAAAATGAGTTTAATGACCTACCACATATAAATTTCCCCGAAATGTGAAAAGTCTTTCAATACAATTGCTCTAAGCTGCGATCCAACACTTAGGTAAAAATGACTGAATGCAGCTTCCAAATAAATTAATTATTACTGACTACCCAGAAGATGACTACGGTATATTCCTAATGGTCGGAAAGAAATATATATGAATATGTTATAATTTAATCCGTGGACGAGACCTTATTAAATAGCTTACATTTTCTTGTTCTGTCATAATTTATTTTTAACTATACACAATGTACAATTCTTATGACAATATTTTTATACATTCTTACTGCATTTAATTTAAATAACCTGTATATTTATAATTTAAGTACTAATAATTATTCACTTTATTAACAACAAACAGCTACAAAGCCGCTACCTACAGTTGTAAGACCGAACTAACTCAGCCTTCCACCTGGTGGACAAGAACTGAACTAGCAGTACTGTTCTATGTGGATCTATTCCGTAGACTAATTCAGGAATAGAATCAAGGAATATTCTTAGTTCAGTACTGATTGCTGAAACTAATATTGTGGAAAAAGAAGTTGAGGCTTGAGTCCGGCTTCGGGAGTCGATTTAAATCTCTAACCACTATATAATTCTATTAACTATAACTTTTTATCAATAAAATAAAGGTAGTATTAATAATTTTTATAGTCTCATTGTTTTTATTATTACAACGAATGTAATGTAGTAATCCAATGTCGGAATCGTCACTAAACCCACATTGTGGAATTGGCCCCTAAAATGGATCGTGTTGAGAATTGGTATTAATACCAGTGAAGATAGTAAAGGTTCAGTTTGGTAGCAAAGTCCATGCCGTGTAGTGTGTTGTAATGTTATTTATGAACCTCGACGCATGGTTTACAATGGAAATAAAATAACTTTTATACTGTTGTAAATAGATATCCCTCGGGTTATGAAATGGGAGGCCAGTGATACAGAGATACTGTACAAAATATCCAAGAGACATTTAGAGAAGAGCGTCCACATATCGTACATTAGCAGGCCAGCAGATACAGGGACTATGTAATAAATACAAAAGAGGCCATTTTTTTTCAAAACCCCAATAGAAAATGTGGAAAATGTTTGTATTTAGACTAATCTCAATGTTAGTGAGATAAAAATTGAGTTGTAAACAGATTGGACACTTGAATTTTGAGTTTAGCTCTAGTTCACCTTCCTTTTGTTGCAGCGTCTGGTATCTGACGCTGTCCTCAGACTTGACTCGTGGAATCTGGAGTCATGTTCGTCTGAAGGGATCCAAAGAAAATCGACGACGAAGCTGAAAACGAAACTTATAGATCGTCTCGACATCAGAGACACTTATAAATAGCTAAAATGGCAGTCTCATCGTCTCACTTATCAGGTCTGAGATAAGATGCTGCAATCAAAGGAAGGTAAACTGTAGCTAAACTCAAAATTCAATACATCTTATCTTTACTTTACTTACGCACAAATTGTAACTGAATATAAATTTAATAACTATTACTTAATCCTATACTGTCACCCTTGCCTTTAAGAAAATGTAGTGAAGCGCCAAAAAAAGTTTTACAACTAGCAAGTACCAATTTC
This sequence comes from Homalodisca vitripennis, assembly GCF_021130785.1. Classification (NCBI taxonomy): domain Eukaryota; kingdom Metazoa; phylum Arthropoda; class Insecta; order Hemiptera; family Cicadellidae; genus Homalodisca; species Homalodisca vitripennis. The sequence continues at coordinate 11,975,354 of NC_060208.1, forward strand.
ATATTAAATTGTTGGAATAATTAATTGAGAGATATTTTCTGTGACAAGCCACCCGAGCTAATGAAGAGGATGTTAACTAACATCAGAGTCACCGGTTAACAGCTCGTCGAAACATTGCTTATAAAAGTAATTAAATTCTTGAGATATTTTGTCTTGATGTAAACAGACAATGGCAATGATATATAACGTTATTTTTACTAGGCGCAATTCCGCTATTATATTCCCCCTCCAGTAACATTTTTGAGTTATGTAACTGCAAATTTTTATATTCAAATCACTTACGTAAAGAATAACCCAATTTTAATAATTAAGAATTCAGCAATGATTACGGCATATTTTTTGTCTTGTTTGGTAATACGAATGTTCTTATATTACGTAACTATTTTGAACTCTACAATTTTTAACCTGATGTCTAGTGTCAAATAATATAATAGCCAACATTTTACATTTTTAAGACCTTCACAACTATTTCAATTAAAATCAATATAAATGATCAAATGTTAATATTCATACATGTTTAACACTCTGCGATGTAAATATTTTTGATCGCAGAAAAACTTTATGATTAGGCCAGGTGCATATATTTGATACACAGAACATTTTGCAACTCATATTCATGACCTAACAGAAAAAAATTAATAGTCATGTTGAATTATTTTTCTTACACCTGATGATATAGCATTTTTGCCTTGCAACTGATCTTTACTCTATAATACCAATCAATGTATAATCAATCGTGTATAACAATGATAGTGCCCAGCGCTACCAACTTGACCTAATTTTAGAAACCGATGTCATTCTGTTATTCTCTCAGACCATGGTTACACTGTAATGCGCGACATTTAAGGCCAACAAACCGATGTCATTCTGTTATTCTCCCAGACCATGGTTACACTGTAATGCGTGACATTTAAGGCCAACAAACCGATGTCATTCTGTTATTCTCTCAGACCATGGTTACACTGTAATGCGTGACATTTAAGGCCAACAAACCGATGTCATTCTGTTATTCTCTCAGACCATGGTTACACTGTAATGCGTGACATTTAAGGCCAACAAACCGGAAAAAAGTTACGAAATTTATCTGATGGTTGGCAGCACCTCTGTGGCCAAATGTATTTTTCTGTTTCTTCCTTTAATTCGTAACCGATACTTCAATGGCGATTTCAATCATTTTTAGTTATCACATGCATTTATCTGTTATCAGCTCTGGGCCGCCTCCAGCAGTGCTCGATCCGTGAGTAATACAATCAAATAAAAAATACACCCCCCCAGCTGAGAAAAAAAAGATAGCCCAGCGTACTAAGTGATAGTGTGCAATGCCTTACAGCCAAATTCCGTGGTTTGGTGGGGGCGTCCAGATTCAATAGAAATGCACAATCATAGAACTCGTTCTTGTTTATGTGGAAATGAAGATTCATTCAAAATTTAAAGTCTACACATGAAACCTATCTCCAAATATGTTATACATGAAGTATTCGAATTTTTGTCCATTAAAATAGATTTCATGGTTGTGTCAAAATAATAAATAAATAAATAATAAGGCCACGGAGGTACTAAAACGCAAGGCGCGCTGAAATAATATATTGTTTTCACCAGTTTATAAAATTGACATTCCACTAAATTATTTTTTCTTTCTTTACTCTACGAATTTTCATATGTTCGTACTGAGTTTGAATACGAATTTAATTATTCTAGCATTTTCTCGTTGTTATCAAGTTTTTACCCAAGACCAATGTAAAGATATTTGCTAACGCTCAGCCAAATCACATGGAGTGACATGTACCATTATCAAACTCAGTGTTGCTAATATATAACTCAAGCTTCATGCCAAATTTCACGTCTGTAGCTCAGTTCGTTTTCGAGATACTATGCGGGTACACATACAGACAGACAGACAAACAGAAATAAAATTATAAACAATTATTTTCACAAACAATTTTTTCATTCCTGTATGTGACAGCAATAATATTTTATCCATTTTGCCTCAAACAGGCAGTGTGCTAGGCTTCGCTAACGCTCAGCCAAAGTAATTTACGGTGAAATGCTACGGTGAGAATATTATTCAGCCCTAAATTGCTACAGAATACAATGCGAGACCTCATGAGCATTCAGCAGAGCACAACTACTGTGCATTTGTAATGTGACTCGTGTGTTGTGTTTATACTGGCGTTAACATTCACACAAGCACTTAGAATTTTAATTGAGACAGAAACAATATTTGCGCTATCATTAAACTCGCAATGAACACTTGCTGTCTGCATGGCCGTATTTAGTAAATGTGCGCCCCTGTGCCATCTGTTATTCATATTCCCCCTTCATACAACCCCTCTCATCATCCACCAGCCGTACAGCAACACATACACATTAAGTAACATTACACATTGATTTATACCTTACATAAAAGGGACCAAACTGTGACTTAACATACTTTTAACAATAACCCTTTGTTACCTGTAAAGCTCGAATAATTAAAAAGTGAAATAAAATTCAGGATTTTAAAAATTAGGCTTACTTAAAATAATAATAATAATATAATATAATATAATAACATTATAGAGTGTTTGAATTTTGTTAAATCTTAAGGAACTTCTTTAATTCTTTGATGGTAAAAGATTTCCCAATAACGGAAGTTGGGGATGAATCGTAATTCGTTGAAATTTAAGTAAAAAAAAAAAACATTTCCAGGAATAAATCAATTCAATATTTCCAACTAAGTCTCTATTCGAATTAAAAACATTAATTAGCTTAAAAACTTAGGTAAGGTTTTGTTTTAGGTTGCCTAAGGGCAAAATTATCATTTACTTCATGAAAACTTAGACTGCTTGTTATGTTTCATTCAATGCAAAGAACTGCCGCATAATCAGATCAAATGTAATCAATGTATATATTTGAAAACTGACCTACACCGTAGGGTAGTGGTAAGGCTGTGGCTCTCTATCTCTAACATTGAGGTCACGGGTTCGACTTCCGGGAAGGTCAATCAATATTTGTAAGTGGGTTTGGACCGTTTTCTCTTAAAAGGTTTAGTATCCTCAACTAGTTTGGGATTGCCTTAAGCTTAAAAACCTTAAAACCTCCTTGAAGTAATAAAAAAGCCGTTTTTCTTAGTAAATAATTAATGATTAAACCTACCATTGCTGGTCCAAAGCCATCTTGGGAAGTGGTCAAATATATTAAATAAATAAATTAATAAATGTATTAAAATATATTAAAACTATTAACGAGACCGTCGTTGAAAATTACAACGACGCACACAACAAAAAAACACAAAGAACACTTAATCACTATTTAATCACTTTTTTTCTTGATCACTTATTTTTGTGATCAAGAATAAAAGTTAAGATGTTAATTAAATAACAAGTTTTACTTGTTTGATTCAAAAATTACATAATCAATAACATCACACTTGTAACCATAGTATATAAAAATTTGGTATTCATCGGATCAAAAGTTTAGAAAATACGAATTTCCAAAGTTGAAATTTGGTTGAAAAGTGCCAAAAACCAGTACTTGTTTTCGTTGTTATGGAAATAAAAATTAAAAATTGTTTGTAAGTTACTTGTTTTACTAGATTTCAATGTACCTTCCGTGTTTGCAGCTTTTAATTCTCTAGGACATTTGTATCAAGTGTTAACGTACAGACTACACGACACGACAATTTCAATAAGCTCGTGTCACTGTCGGTTCGTGAATAAAAAACACAAGTCATTAAACTTTCCAATAATGGAGAGTACAGAGATGAATGTAGTAAAGTCAAAGCAAATTCTTAATGAATTAATTACACATTTTTCCAAAACTTTTCACAGAATATTAGTTTGTAAAGAAAATGTTGAACAGTTATCCTTTACGAAGTTTCAAAGGAGACAAAAAACTTGTTTACTATACTGTAAAAGAGACTTTGAATGTTTAACTTCAGCCGCGTTTATTAAATGTAATACTGTTGGGTAAAATACAGACCCTGACGTCACTAAAGCTTTATACCGTGTCTGCCGCTGTTTACTCATTCACCAGCTGAGCGCTCGGTTTCTGTGGTCAGGTCTCCACCAGATCTCCATTTAACTCGAGCGTTATAACCAGTTATATCTGTACAGTTTTCACTTCGTACGGCATTTAACACGGCATTTTATGGTGTACGTAACTTACATTCTATACAGACTACAAACTCAAACAGAACTAGAAAATATTTAACAAAATACCTTTATTCCAATATTTTGATCCTGCAACGTTATTTGGATTATAGAAAACCAAAGAGAAGACGTTCGGATTGTAGATGTGAACAGACGCATTATCTCTCTTTCTTTCTCTAATCGGTGATCTTATCTAATTCTGTCCCTCCGGGCTGCCCAGTCTTGTTTTTTTTTTTTTTATTATGTTTATCAACTTTGTTACTGTCAGTCAACATGAAGTGCGATAAATGCGGTAGCTAATGGAATAACAAGTGATTAAATTATTGCAGTGTTTTATATAAATATATACATATTTTATAAATATAATATAAATAATACACAATTACAAGAATGTTTAGTGCCAAGAAAAGTTTGTATAAAAAGTAAATAACATTTTTAACTAATGCGCCTTTTAAACATCAGAACAAAATAACATTAAACTAAATATCCCTCACAGTTTGGATGAGGTTAGGATTAGCCGATTAGGGCCTAAAATGAATTTATTGCATTAGAATCCTTTCTTTTATTATAACTCTCTCTGCTAATAAAAAAGCTCTGATTTTTACTAGATTACTGATAACCCTAAAATGTATAGGTGTGGTAAGTCAACAAATAATAATTTATTGTAACTTCAGTTATATTTAAAATATTAATAACTATAAATACCTGGGGGTTATTTTCGATTATCACATAAAGTGGTGGGACCATATTACCTTAATTATCAATAAGCTACGTTAATATATAGTTCCTGTAACAACTCGAGGAAGTTTTGGAATTTAGAAGAGTAAATTCTTGTGCCTGTACATAATTAATTTTGTCTTTTGGAATTACGCCTGGGAAAAAATATATATATAAAACCCACTGTTATTTTGTTGTGCTTTGTTTATGTTGCCGATTTATTGGGTCATATTTGTATCATTGGCGCTGAGACCATCATATATACCATTTATGTACAAAACTAATCATACTTCACCTGTTTATGATGATGGAGTGGACATCATCATAAAGTACAAGGCGGGAGTAGCTGTACCACGTGACTATAGCTCATTTCGTCATAAATATGTCCAGCGGACAGATAGATACACATTTTTACATTCCCTCGACAGACAAAGCAGAAATTGTGTCAGCCTCCCGAATGATTGGCTTCAATAACGCTCAGCCAGATTCCATAAAAATGAACCGTCAAAGAACTCATTTTTGTCCATGTAGAGTGAAGGTTCATTAAAAATCAAAAGCACACAAACGAAATTTTCTCAAGATATCCTACCACATGATAAATTCACAGTTTTGGTCTTATAAAAGTTGTAGACTTCATATCAGTGTTCAAATAATAAAAGTTTCTGTGAACTAACCAGGTCACTATAATGCATGAGTGCGCTGAAACCATAATATATTGTCACCAGTTTATAACATTGTTTTACCAATAATGGTATAAAAATATAATATATTTTTCTTTGCCTATATGAATATAAAAATCTCACATACCGTACTGAAACCTCATAAGACTGTAATTAGTATGTTTATATCAAGTCAGTTTATTTTCAGAATATAATATGCACAGAAATACAAACAGTCAGAAATCAAATTGTCCAGCCCCACTAGTGATACGCTTCGCTAACGTTCAGGCAACAATGATTTCATTTTTGCTAAAATCCAGTTAATCCATAATTTTTTCTTTTACCACTTTATAAATAATTTCTTTAAATAGAAAATTTCATGGTCTATTATAGACGTATTGGTGTTTTGAGTTAATAATCTTATCACCACTTATCTTTTTCCTTTATTTCACATTTAAACACAACCTAACTTTTTCGGCCAACGTATTAATGTTTTATGAAACCGGGACTATGCACAGAGTATGCGTAATTATTGTTTAAGCTTTTAATATTTATGTTAAAACATTATTCAGTTGTACATTTATAAATGATTTACTATACTTCTTTTTTGCATCTATAAGAATCAATAATATAGAAACCGTGATTTTTAACTGAAAATATAATGTTCAGTTTTTCAACCCAAAATTTATTATTGATTCTTGGCACGAGTTTATGTCTCTATATTTATTACAAGACTTCCTGTTATTATTTGGCCATTTTATTGACGGCGAAGAACCCTCCAGAAATTATAAGATAAGATGTATTGAGCCAAATCTATTAATTTTCTTGGAATACATATACGATTACGTTCCGCGAACCGTATCTGTTAGTTCGCACTGAGGTTATTTTTGCAGTGAGACTTCTGTTTTCCTACGTTTTCTGTCAAACAAATCAAATATGACATTTTCCTTAATGTAGATTTCTCCTAGTTGGATTTATATGGAGTTTGTTTTTATTTAAATTGACAATTTTTATTTATTTTTTAAAAAATATTACACGCCTGTACTTTTTTATATTCGATCAGTTACACTCTCAAAATTAAATACAATCTCTTTAAGGCACTTTCTATATAAAAACAATAAAACAACGAACGTATTAATTTAAATACTACTCTCTAATTAGTAAACTATTTGAATTTGAAACTATCAACTTTCAATTTTACTCAAAATAAGAAGTAATTTTACTTCTTGAATTACATTTCTACTTGCAATTGGCAATTTGCGAATGGAAAACAAAAATAAATAAAATAGGCCACAAGATTATACCGACATTAGAAATTTTCCTTAAAATATTATACATCCTACTTCAAGTAAACTTTGCTTACATAGATAGGCGGCCTAAGAAGAAGCACAGAGAAAACAGTGAGCAATAATAATGCTCATTAACTGGTAGCATTAATTTGATAATTTTTATATTTCCCATAATTATGATCTCTGGAATGCAGTGTAATGATGTCAGTGGATAATTGCCAAAGACTGCGAACTTTATTGGTTTCCATAGAAATTTAATATGTTCAACATCAGAGTCCACTGTTTCTCATATGAGTTGCAACAAATAAAAGAGAAAAATTTTGAAAATATGGCATTTTAATTAAACTTGTATTAACATATTTTTATTGTTAAAACCGAACGTAAACTAAATAATAATTCTTGGAGAATCTAAATCATATTATGTACAAAAAAAGCAGACAGTTATAAAAACAATTTAATGTAGAAAACGCTCTACTCAACTGGAGATCTGTGAGTACATTTTTACAACACGAGGATTACTGTTCGGTCAGGTTCCGTTATTCACTCCATGTTTTTAAATCGCTACTATAGCCACGGAATTGATTGTTTTAAACTATTTATGATCATAGATGAGTACAGAGGTACTAAACTAGATAGACACTGTTTGTTTTCCTTGACGACGTCTTATCTTATCAGCATCAGGCATGCCCAGACTGTTCTTGTTATCGAAATGAGACGAGTGCCTCCGGCCATCAGCGCGGGCTTCGGCACCGCTGCCCCGCGCTTATGCCAATAAAAGAAAAACATCCCTCGTACCTATCAGTAAAATATAAAATTCTAGAGGGGCTGATCAGAAATATAAATTGAAATGATTAGTTCACCTCAAACAATCAATTCCGCGGCTATAGTAGCGATTTAAAAACATGGGGTGAAATAACGGAACTTGACCTATTGTTCTCTCAACAAACTCCACATAAATATTTGCAGGTCGTTTTATAAACTATTTAATTTAGTTAGGGACTAACGTAAAATTATTGGGTCTCATCCGATTAAATAAATATAGAGAATAACCGACGCTTACAGCTCCTTTGATGTCAACTGTAATTTCAACACTGTTTGGAAATATTGGACGAAAGATGCAACAACGTCTTCATGTTTAACCTATTTGCATAAACGTAAAATCTTTGCAATGACGTCAGTAACAGAATGTCAGAAAGTTTTGAATACAAATCTAGTTTCGGTGGTGATGTTAGGGCTTCATTATAAACTTCCTAACGGGAGTGGGATGATCCCAGCTCCGGGAATTTGAGCTTTTTCCAGTTGAAACGTAACCCCTCGCGCCCTATTATCTTTTATTAAAGTTCATCACTAAAGATTAGAAAATTAATACATTTTCGGAAAAATCAACACTAAAAAAATATATGAAACAAAATATATAATAGTACGTTTCGACCATTTTAATGTGCGCTCTTCTTCAGGTCCCAGAGAAAACCTAAGAAATGTGTGAAGCTTACTTAAAAAATAAAAATAAATTATTTTGTTTTTTGTGAATTAACAAACTAGTTTCTCTATATAACTAATCAGTCAGTTACTTTTCTGTTATTTCAGATCACACTACCACAGGAAGTTATCATATTGAATTTTCTTCAGGACTTCCGCTTTTGTATGGTGTGTGTGGATGCGTTGGTATTTGCTCTAAACATGCTGGACTTTTAGGTGAAAATATGCTTGAGTTTTAGGTGGATTTCATAGGTGGCAATGAAATTCAAAATTGACATTTTCCATATAACTGTTAAGCAATTTCGTACAACTTTTATTTTAACGTATTTTAGATTACGTTTCAAGATGGTGGCCATTTGAAATTATATAGGTATAGAATTGCCGTTGTTATTAGAATATTACTATCCGTTATTATTTATTTGTCATTATTGATTTCATGTCATATTCAGTAATCTAATAATGTTATTGTTTACTTAGCAATAATATTAGTATTAGCTTAACTCAATATTAGCTGTAAATTACTGGCCAATAGCCATCATTGCATTGTATTATAAATGAATAAATGAATACCTAGATATAAAATATTTAGTATAGTATTGAAAATCGATACTTATAACCTAAAACCTGTTCTATTTGTAAGTAAACTTAGTTTAATTAACGACTATTTAGGCTATGTCGTACATCTACAAACTCAGATGTGATGGTTTGCGTTCTAAACGAACGGATAATTTCAGTGTCCGAAACGCGTTGGGAGTGCAAATTAATGGATAACCCCCCCCCCCAGTGTTCTCGATAATTGACCCGCACTAATCAACTTTAAAATATTAATCCATCAGGAAGTTTCTTGCGTATTAGTTAAATGGATTTGGTCGTGGTTTGAAGGGCAGCTTGAAAATATCCGGAGTAAAAATTATTATGAAACATCCATTAACAGATTAAACGAAATTCACCACAACCATAACTGAATAAGACTGAAATTATCAAGGGTTCATAATTACGATACTTTTAAAAGGATTATTTAATCATATGGCAACACGTTTAATTTATGATAATATTTACTGACAGATTGGTTTTGAATGACAAAACTGGAAGCATACATTGGAACTACTTCCCCTACGGAATACTATGACTATGCAATGATTTATAGAACAGGTTGAAAACCTGTCAACCTTTTTGTTAGTTTTGTGATTAAAATTAATAATTTATTTTAAAATAATTTCTTATTGCTTTAGATCCATGATAGTAGGCAAAATTAGGATTTAATCGGTTTTTTACATTTGAGTTTTAAGTTGAAATAACGTAAATGATTAGTAATAAGGATTTTAATAAATATTTAAATTAGTAAAAACAAATTTAAATCTCAAAAAAAGTAATTATTACTTTAGTCCTTGCAATGTAACATAGAAAATTCCGTTTGTTTATCAGTTAAATCTTCTGCCACTTCCTTTCTTCCATTCCTTGCAGTTTCTCTTCTTCTTATGGTCTTCTCATTCCATACATCTTCAGAGGGGTGTGTGCACCATTTGATGAATGCCAAATCTAGAGTAAAACGATCATTAAAAACTCTTTCGCTCAAAGAAACATGCATTTTTTACCTTTTTTTATGGAAAATCCAGGAGAAATTTGTCAGTAGCTCGTGAAAGACGGTTTAGCGATGCGTAAATAACCGATTTCATGAATTATGCTTTTTGAGCAGATAGTATGTAAATTTGGGCATAGCTCTAGTGGGAAACGTTGATTCAATGCGAATATCGAGTTCAGTTCCTTTTCACCTTTCATTGTTTTTGGATATTTTCAGACAGGCGTTGGCTCCAGATTCCAGAAGCCATTCTGTGACGTCAGATTTCAGATGGGGTAAAATGTTTGTAAGAAGTAATAAGTACCTAAGTTAACATAGTTATGATGGGAAAGGCTGATTTAATGTGAATGTTGAGTTTAGTTCCAGTTCACTTTCCTCTTAGTGCAACATCTGGAATCTGACGGTGTCACAGACTTGACTCCTGGAGTCGAATCATCTTCGTCTAAAGAGATAAAAAAATCGACGAAGAAGATCAAAACGAGCTTCTTGCTTATCTGCGACGGCGTCAGATTTCAGATGCTACGGTAAGAGGAAGGTGAACTTGAGCAAAACTTAACATGCACAAATATCTAAGTTCTTTGGACATTTTGCTATGAAGAAACGTTGAGTATAAATAATTTATGAATTTCACGTGAATTTTGTCCTGTATACAAAACAGAATGTGGAATAAAAATTAATTTTGAACTAGCTATGAAATCAAACCTTATTCTTTGACTTATGGATATTTTCAGAAACTATAGTTATTTTATTTTTACCTCGATAGATAGAGTTGTTTTTGCCCTTATGTAATTGGGGAAAGGACGGAAAAAATTCTTAAACTTAGTTTTTAATAAGGGAAATTTAATCCATATTAGAAATTAATGTTAATAATAGCCCGCGAAACATCAAAATTTATGGAAAATATTGATTATTTTAAGATAAAAAATATTTTATGAATCTTTAGTCTATTTTCCTCAAATTCATAATTTATTTGACTTTTCGAATATTTAAAATCTATTATTGAATTATATTTTTACGAATTTAATAGAAAAATACAAATTTTCTATATTTTGGACAAAAATATACAAAAAAATAGTGTATTGTTGGATTAATAGAATTTTTAAATACATCTCCATTATTCAAGAAGACCTGACAACTAAATATTACAAAAACACCTTTATCACTACCATTTCAGGACACTTCCGTATTTTGTTTAGTATGGCAAATGCGTTGTTTGAGCATATATTGTTATAGTAATATATGTAATCGAGAAGATTTTAAAAACTAAACAGAGAGAAAAATTTGCTCGCGAAAATTAAAACCCGCACTGAAAGTTTTAAAGCAATGACAAGACGTCCTAACATGCACGAAGATGTTTTATTATATTCTGGTCTAAAATGCGTTATGTATAGGTCATAAGATTACAATTTTATGGAGAAAATATCCTTGTTGACGTGCAACTCGGAAATTCTTTCCACCACTACAGACAGTACAACGCAGGGGTTCGCTCACTATAGACCTGAGGCCCCCTTTGTATACATATTATTATGTACCATGAATATAAAATAAAACAGTACTGCCACAAAATTATAAAATACTAATACTAAATTAGTAGTAATATTATTTTCAATTCGAAAGAATAATAACCTCAAAACTAAAAAGATCAACTCAGCCTGCCACTTGTTATTATCCTATAATATTACAAATCTCAAAATAACTAAATTAGGTCAGCGCTTACAGATAAACCTTACCCAATATCCGCCTAAAACTGGTTCCGCATCCCCATCGGTCTTATCTCAAGATAACGCTCCCTCCCTGTAGATAAAGTCATGAGCTGGAGGCAAACACGCAATTAATTAGTCTATATTCACTGTAAGGTTTGTGCGGTGTGCGGATGTGGTGATATTAGAGACTGGTGTGAATATACTTTGTAAACTTAGATTGTGAACCATTATGTAAATATATATTTTATATAGTGTGAGAGGGTTTATTAGTAGGTCCATCGGCAATTAAACACACTCACATGAGGTAACAAATATATTTATTTCATTTAAAAATATAATTTCTTTGTAATAGTTTCAAGCATTATTTAAAATCAGAAGTATCCTATTACACATAACAATTTATTACCAACCTTAATAACCAATTTTAATAATCGTTTCTAATAACAAGTTGTATTCCAGTGATTCTAATCACAAAATTTGTACTTGAATATTTTGTTTCAAATTGTTAATTTTCAGATAAATTCCATAAACATAAGCATGAAGAAACCTCTCTCTTTTAATATTTAAAACAATTATATTTTTACAAACTAGTCAAGGAGAGATCTTTCTCTTTAAATATGTAACAATTACAATAGTCAAACTAGGATACAAGGAAGGAATGTTCTCTTTAAATATTTAAACGGTTCCATTTTATCTTTACGTAATCAACTGGAATACATTTATTGTGCAAATTAAGAGTAACTTACATATCTTATATGGAAATTTTAAACATATCTTTTCTATAACAAACAATTAATTTTATCTGTGTAAACAATCTTTAAGATGATTGCTTTTAAATATAAGTACTTTGAAAATTATAATAAAACGTATTAATTTTAATTGCTAACTCTGATATTACCTATTGTTATTTTCTTAATATTTAAATACAAAATTTTTAACTTACATAATTATTGCACACAGACACAAGACACTTTTACGCCTAAAGTATTTTTCCTGCATACAAATCACACTCCCGCACACACCCGTCTTTTCGTTTAGCCGATTCCCGCGTCTTCCGCGAAGTATCCAGGACTCTGCGTGACTGCCTTCCAGTCTCCGCTCCAGGGTTTGTGTTTAGAGCATCCTCCTCCGTCTCCTGGACCACGCCTTTTCCGAATCTCCTCTGGTGATTGGTGAGTACCAATATTTTGGTATCAGCATGTTTAGTGGGAATTCTTAAAATGATGATCACATCCCGTTGTCTAGCAGCTGAATGGAAGCAGAAGTCTGTATCCTTTGACCGGATACCACCGTGTGTGTTCAGACAGTCGGTATGCTTCGCAGTATGGTTACTGTACTTCCTTTCCTACGGTGGGAAGGTAGTTTCTCTTTAGTCATGAATTTTTATTTTCTAATAATTTCATATCCCTTACACTACTGAAAGGTTTACTGTTTCTTTAGTTAAGAAAAATAGCTCAATCATGGTAGAGCTTTCTTAAACTTTCTCAGTCAAAATTCTCATAAAGTTAACGTTTTCATATTCAAAATACATATAATAGTATTATATATATATATATATATATATATATATATATATATATATAATGTGTTCAATTTGAGTTAATTTCATTAATTGTTACAAGAAATTTTACATAATATTTGTATAGAATTTTAGAATGTTACCGATAAATACGTTAAACTTCCCTGTATTAACTTTAGGACGATAAGTTTTTGGACAAAATTAATCTGTAGAAAGTTCGTAAGAAAATCTCTGTATTGTATTGTAATACAAATTGTAATGTTGTAAAATAGTTTTATATTTATATTTTAGGGTATTTGTGGTTTTATGCCTTACCGTGTAGTGGCGGTGTGTTCACGGTAGTGAGACTCGTTATAATCTGAGTTCACTAAAAACTGAGGTGCAATATCACGCTATGTTAGTGACGTATTATCAAACAATTCTATTTAATTCGAAAAAAAAAACATATTAGAATGGTACAGGAGGGGAGGGGTTATATAAAGAACTTCAACCAAATTTATTTTTAGGAATTATATCCATCCAAGTAACAAGGTGATCAAGGGTAAAGAGTAACCAAAAGATTAATTATTTGTTTTCAATAGTTACTTTTTATTAATTTTTATTTTATCGGTATAAATAATTTATAGGCACTCGTAGATAAAATGAGATTATAGCCTACTTCGTGACCATTAGGGAATGAGTTATCATTCAATTTGTGGGACGCTACATCACTTGGACCTATATTTCCGTCTGGGTTAACAAGTATGTAAGAGTTTATATGACTATTCTTAGAATATTTACTGAGTGGACTAAATTTAGCCACAACATTCAGTATCAGAACGTGCAGATTTTGCCCCAGTGCGTATTTTCATGTCTAACTTAACATTGATTAAACCTATAAACTGGATAGCTTAGTAGTTAACTCAATGAGTTGTGCCAGTGTTCTAAGTTGGGAGAGAAAGGAGCGACTGGTCGCGGTGGGCCCATCTGTTGGCGAACTCCTCTAACTCCTTGGTGAGTTCCTTTCCACCAATTTATAAAGATTAACCTAAAAGTTCAGAATGTACTATTATAGTATTCATTGTCTGAAGTTTGTTTTTGACAATGGAAAGATTGCGAAGGAAACAAGATTTTACTCGATATTTGCCATCGTGGTATACCAGCCAACCAACGCTCGGTATTAGAATCAGGATATTATTGAACTGACGTTATTACGTTGTAAGTATTAGTCAGAGTAAATCTACGTGTGTAGGGCTATATAGAAAAATTATACGAAAATGTAACTAAGTTAGTAAAATGTAATCTTTGACTAATTTGAAATTTGCTAGTTATAAACTGGTTATTTATCTTTTCACTGCACAATACAATTATTGTTTAGTATACAAAAACTTCTTAACTAACTCACTACAATGTAACATTTACGAGTAGATTAGTAGACTACTTTTAAATAGACTACCGGTACTTATAATAATTAATTATAAATGAGGACAAACAATGGAATAGGAAATGAATAAGTTAGGTTTGTTTAAATTTATTCCAGAAACAAGCCTGCGTATCTATTTTGATAAATATGTTTGATTTATTCATTATTATTTATTTCAATTTGATATTTTATTCCCCCCGTACCACCCAGCTCACTTCCACGACGTTATTGGTTTCTCAGTAACGTAATACCAGAAAATCATTTCCAGGACCCCGTTCCTAGCCTCATTGCTTGCACGGTAACAGCCTTGGCTAGGTTACTGAGTAACCTAATACCAAAAAGACGTTACGAGAACGCCAAATCATTTAGCCCACCTGTTACTGAAATAACAGGGTGTTACTGGTAACACGTTATCCTGGTAATAGGTTACCACTGAATAACGAGGTTATTGAGTAACCTAATACCAGAAAGACGTTATGAGAACGCCAAATATTCAGACCACCTGTTACTGAAATAACAGGGTGTTCCTGGTAACAGTTATCCTGGTAAAAGGTTACCACTGAATAACGATGTTACCAACACTGATACGTTATCTGCCGCCTATCTCTACTCGGAATTAACTAAATAGTCTCACGTATCTCAACATACCATGCCCGTGTCAATAATTAATTTATTTTCAGTTAATACAAGCATGGGTACAACTGAGTGAAAACACACAAGTAATTTAAAATGTGTGATAATAATTCGGTGTGAATTATCCTGTATTGTGTGAAGCCGCGTGTAATATTGAGTCCTTTATCTTTTATATCTCCATGACATTGTGGCAAGTTACGAGTAAAACAGGTCAAACTCATAGTTGCAATAAATTGCAAAGTGGTGCCCCCCGCGAAGTTATGCGTAACTTGACAACTGTCTCTACTATTCTCTCTCGCTTCTATTTCCTTGTGCCAAGTCACCAGTAAAACAGCACAAACACAAGTTACACTACAAATGGACTGTCTTGCTCGGGTGTGAATTCTCTTGTGAAGTCATGTGTAAAATTACAACGGTTTCCATTAACCTCTCTCTGTTCTACTTCCTAGTGGGAAATAGTCGAGAGGCATTCTTGCTTGGTCCTTGTAACTTAATACGTTGTTATTTTTTTATTTATTTAAATTAATATATTTATTTTAAATTTTATTAAAAGCGATCTATCAAAAAATCACATTTATTAAATTTACATTTACACTCCAGTAACATATAATGCCTTTTGTTTAATACACAATGTTACAAACACAAGAAATGTTATTGGATGCTTTGTTTGAAGTTTATTTTTGACGATGGAAGGATTGTGAAGGAAACCAGATTTTTCCGGATATTTGCCATCGTTCAGTGATACAAAAAAATCGGTAACACTACGTTTCGAGATCTGCAATCTCATCTCTTCTTCAGGTGAATAACTAACCTACACACAACTACAGTCTAGGTTAAAATAAACAAATAATACCAGAGCGTTAATTGTGATACGCAAAAGTCAGAATCACAACCACCATGTTGAGTGTCAATTCAACTAACTCTAAAACATGCACTTAATAAAATTAAAATTACTGGTAAAATAAAAATTATCTACTGGTGTCCTTTCTAATATTAGTGACACTATCGAGGACTGGTCAGCTGCCAATTCACTCTGTCTTAATAAAGATAAAACCCAGACTCTAGAATTTTGTTTTAAAACTTTCTAGCCAACAGAACATTGACTATGTTAAATTCTTAGGAGTCATTCTTCAGAGTAACATCAAATGGGATAGGCACGTTGAAATGTTATGCAATAAAGTGTCTAAGGGGATTTTTATATTAATTAGGCTAAGATATATTGTAACTACAGACATCCTCATTACTGTATACTATGCATTCATAGTTTCTTATCTTTCTCATTGTATGGGGCAATGGTTGTAACAGGAAAAAATTGTTAATTTTACAAAAAAGTGCAATCAAGATTATAGCTAATGTAAACATAAGGACTCACTGTAAACCTTCATTTAAAAAGTATCGTATTCTTACATTACCTGTACTGTATATTTTAGATTGTCTATTGTGTGGAAAAAGAAATTTAAATGCCTTACTTACAAATAGATTTGTTCATAATCATATGACTAGAAACTCAAATTATCTTAGAATATCTCAATGTAGTTTTTTAAACCTAAGAAAGAAAGAAAGAAACTTTATTTCTCACAAATAACAATTACAGATACGATTTTTATAATATCGCACAGACTGACCAAAATACATTACAGGTACTTACACATAAACAATACATACATATGCAACTACAACTACTATTACACTATACATCACTATGAGAAATAAGGAAAAACTCCAAGGCAAAGCCTGTTTGGAGTAATAAATATCATAACATTAACAGAAAACTACCAGCTTTATAAACAGTACAGTAATATTTTTATCAAAACTTATTTATTTTTACTCTGAATGAAGTTCGTGAAAAACACTACTAAATTAATATACAAATCTTAACTATACATAAAATAATCAACTAAGCCTAAATGTAAAAAAATAAAAAAATAAACACGGAGATAAATGTTTATCTCCATTTGGATTATCTACCTCATTGAATTGTTTTCCTGAAACAGGCATTACACTCTACAACTCTTCCTTCTCATCTTAAATATCTTGCAATTAATTGTTTCAAGTAAAGTGTAAAAAAAGCTATTGATTAATATGAGCTCATATGGCATCAGTGTTATTTTTCTATAATTGGATAGATACTTGTTATTAGGATAGGCGATGTATGTATAGGCTATTGTTTATGCTGAATTTGTTTCTGACACTGCTGTACATTGTAAAGATGTTCTTGCAATAAAGAATTTTAATTAAATTGAACTGAAATACTTTAAAAGGAATTTGAGATGCATTTAATAACTAGATTCAGACGCACAAAACACGCAAAGTCGTATAATTAGTAACTAGATTACATAGTTTACCAGCTGTATTTCTCAGTACAATAAATTCCATTAAATTATTATAGATTCCCTGAGCAAAGGGTGTACAATATCGCGTCAACATAATGAGAGCATCGCTGCACTACAATTGTATGCAGTGTTTGTGACAGCAATAATTTCCTGTCTTGTGTAAATCAGACAAAGTTCATTACGTATGAGTATCTCTTACTACCGCCATTACTGGTTTAATGTATAGCAGACTCGAAACTATAATAACAATCTTTTTCAGAACAGAGTTTCGTTTTAGTGGTTCAAAAATAGCTTGCGTTTGCAATGCTGGTCTTCATGACGATGTCACCATAATAAGACTATACAAAACTGTATTTTTTTCCAATCTCTTAAATAAAAAGAAAACATCTAGGAAACTCCTCAAAATAGAAGTTGTTTATTCATCATCCAACATGATTAGGGTCGTCCTTTGAATAAACGAATTACCTGAACGAGAGAAATATAATAAATGATTGTTACACTTAAGCCCCAAGAACCTGATTACGAACATAAATACTCCGGACAAAGAATAATAAAGTGATAGTGTGTTACACTAAGACCGTAAGCATCAGATAGCGAACATGTTCGTATCAGTTAAGTTTTATAGACTAATTATCTGTACTAAGGTGTGTATAACATATTACTCACTTAACATTTTGTTTTATAAAAATAAAAAGTTTTAAAATTAAATTAGAATGACGGTGTCTAGATTAGTTTAAATCCATGAACCATCACGTACTTTGTACTTTGTTGAGTACTTTGAGCAACAAGTAACTTCACGGTCCCCTGTGCTTTAGCCTTTGCTGACGTTAACAAATTTCTCCGAGTTCATCTCAAATTAAAGAGTAAAGTCATGACGTGGAATTTCGTGAGATAAAGTATTAATTAACGTTTGGATACAATTTAGGATGACTAAAATGAAAATGTATAAATCATAATACAAAACTTTAGCGGTTAACACGTTCTCTTCTAATTTGCGTGCAACCTCACTTTATTTATTTGTTATTAGATTTAAAATATTATTGTCTATTAAATTATTTTTATTATAGTTTATTACATGTTGTTAAATTTTAAATCATCTAGAATATATATTTATTTGTGATTAAGCAATTTGTTATGATTGTTATTTCATTGTTTTTGTGCATTGCAAGCAAATAACTTTGCAAAAGAATTTGCTTGAAAGTGTTTTAAAGTTGTACTGTTTAAAAGCCATGTATTGTTTATATTACTTGTTGCCACTTGGATTATTTATACATAGACTATTTATTTATTTGGTTTAGGAATGTCTGGTTCTATTGTTTACCACTGCAATATGTATTACTTATTATTGTTATCACTGCATTATTTATTTTTTATGTATTTATTTACTGCTTGTAGTCACTTAGAATTGTAATATATTAGTTATTAAATTTCAAATTATATTGCTTGTTATCACCTACAGCATATATATATATTTATTATTGCTTGTAAAATTTTCATGCTTGTCATTACATTGTTTTGTACGTACTACTGTTAATGCTGCTTTGTTCTAAGTTATATTATATTAATATCCTGGTATACTATTTATTAGATTTAAACTGCTTGTTGCTGGTTTGTACATTTGGTTCAAGTAAAGGCAATGTAAGTAAAGGCAATGTTGTAGGAATATAAATTGGACAATGAACACTAAAGATTATTGTAAGTATGATTCAACTGAACTCCCGCACGCGCCGCTTGACTTGCATTGGGAGGTAAATTATATATACATAATATATATATATACATAAAATAAAAGTCGTTTGACAGGTATTTGGTCTTCCGATCATATGTTAGTTTGATTATTTAAACGCATATGTGACAGATACGGCCAAATACAAAATAATTGAATCGGAAAAAGTAAGCGCTCTGTGGTGTAATGGTAGCACATTCACCCGGCAAGTGAGAGATCCGGGTTCGACTCCCGGCGGAGCAAGTACTTTTTGCGATTCAATGTTTATTGAAATTATATATATATATATATATATATATATATATACACACACACACACACACACACATATATATATATATATATATATATATTTTGAGAAAATAAAGAAGATTGAACTTGAAATTTTATAAAATTGTGTTTGTATGGATACTGGTAACAAAATGGCCAAGAAGAAAAAATGAATGCTTTTTAAGATGTGATCAAAGTTAATTTATGCCTGATTTATGTAAAGTATTATGACTTATATCGCATTGGTTAGTATACTGAATTATTGTGAACCTAATGCACTACATTATTTTCCGCAATTGGATAATATTTCCAAGAAACAATATCTGGTATTTGATCATTCAGATATTTTCCTCTCATAAGTAGGGAGACAATCAGGGCTACCAATCTTGTCATGTAAAGGGTATAAGTTTCAGGTTAGTTTTACATTACAAAAAAATTTCGTCACAAACAAAACACTACGTTATTATTTAAATAACCCAACACAAACGCGTATCCCGTCTGCGGCCGTTTTGTACTAACGCCTCCAACATTAGAGTGTTATAAAATGAAACAGTGCGCGCTTGTTTGTGTGTACATGTGAAAAATGGTAATATTTCTCCGAGATACTAAGGCTTATTTCCTAAAACAAGTTGGGGAGAAACCCACATTTATAAGGAAGGGAAAGGATGTAATCAAAGCCATTTTGTGGATTTGGTGACTTAACAATGACTTTTTATTCAAGAATCATGATGACTGTACAACTGCCGGTGGCTGGGCGGTCTAAGACGTGGAACTTTGGAGATAGCGAGTGTAAGTTAGAGATAGCGCAGGTTCAAATCCTGTCTGTGACCGTAGCACTATTTATCAGTACCATCAGTACCATCCTTGTACTGTATCGACTCTCCTTATTCTGTTTGACTCTGCTTTAGAACAGTCACGTGTTTTATAATGTAATTTTTTAGTTCATACGATTCCTTCTCCACACTATACTCGGATAAAAAGTTGTCACCTCTTTTAATTTAATTCCTAAACATTTTTAAATAAATGTAAAGTATCAAAATTGAAAATGACGGAAAGCGTGCATTACTGCTTTCTATAGAATTCCACTTACGTTATGAATCCACTTTCCGGAAGAATAAAGTGATGAAAGGCATTAAATTCAAGCTTGATTTTCCAGCTCGACGCACCAAACAATCCATTAATTTGCTAATGCAGTCAGCATCAGACGTAGTAGCAATACGGTATAACGTAATGTCACTTACATTACTCCGCTACATTTACCTAAAATGTTGTATTTATATGTTTAACTTCAATGAAAATTTGTCGAATATTAATGTTGCTCTAGTACTTTGATGCTTTTAGGGATTAACATATTTTTAATACACCTTTCTGGTGATTGAAAACAAATACACAGTAAGTTTGTTATATCAGTGAAAGAGAGGCCTTAAAGGTATAGTTCTTTGGCTATATTTATGATTAGTATATAGATAATTAACTGTTTATTACTTTAACAAATTTATGATTTATAGTGCTCGAATATAAAAATCTTAAAACAGTTTTTACCTATTTTGAATGTTTCATATTTAGATTGTTTTATAACGTCTGAGATATATAAACTATAAGGTGTAACAGATTTTTAGAAAAAACCTTGGTAGTTACGATTGAGTTAAAGTATCCTAATAATATTATAAATGCAAAATATAATAAGTTATAATATTATAAGTGCCTTTGTTTGTTTGTTATTCTTTCACGCGTAAACTATTTAACCGATTGTACTGAAGGTTTATATAGGACATTCTTACGGTCTCTAGGATGAATATAAGCCTACTTTTTATTTCGAAATCCCCTCCGATCTAAGCCCCTCTGGTCTTTTAAGTAACGAAAAATCCCATCTTGGTCTCTAAAGTTGTGAAATATTAATTCAAATTCAAATTCTTTATTGCCAGATCATCTTTACACATGTATAGCAGTGTCAGAAACAAATTCAGCATGAACTATCATCTATGATATACATTGCCTAGGCCTAGTAACAAGTGTCTATACAATTACAGCATAATAATCACTGATGTCATATGAGCTGATATTAATCAATAGCTTTTTTACACTTTTCTTGAAACAATTAATTTCAAGAGATTTAAGATGAGAAGGAAGAGAGTTGTAGAGTTTAATGCCTGTTTCAGCAAAACAATTTAAAGTGGTTTTAAGACTACATTGAGATGTTCTAAGAGAATTTGAGTTTCTAGTCATATGGTTTTGTACAGATCTATTAGTAGGTATGGCATGTAAATTTCTTTTTTATATACAATAGGCAATCTAAAATATACAGTGCAGGTACTGTAAGAATATCATGCTTTCTAATTAAAGGTTTACAATCCTTATGTTTACATTAGCTATAATCTTAATAGCACGTTTTTGTAAAATTAATAATTTTTTTGTGTTACAATCATTGCCCCATGTATCAAGTATCATTGCCCATAATGAAAGATATAGTCAACTGTTCTGTGTAAACATTGCTTTATGACAGCACAACCATATGTTTTATAATTTAACCACCATATTAAATTTGTTTATAAACAAAAAATGTAATAATAATAAATTTAAAAAACCAGTGCACTTCGAAGCCGGCATAACTGACGCTGAGGCTTAAATGGGAAAAAAATTGTTTACATTTATGGTGTGTAAATTCTCAAAGAAGTAACCGTTAGTTTTCATGAAGGTTTTAGATTTCAGCGATTAGATAAGTACTGTACCTTAGACATCTAACTTGAAAAATTTCAAAGAACATAAGATGGTCAGAATTTGACTCCGAAGACAGCCTTTGTAGCAGTCGGCAAGAACTATGGTAGATGAAAGTTTGCTGGACTGTGAGTTTTAACTAACGTTCCAGCTTTAAATATTCTAAAATATTTGTCTTTTTATAGAGAAACAAAAACGTTACTGTTAATGCACTTTTAACTGTAAATTATTAGCAAATATTTAGTATTAGCTATAAAAGATAAATCTATCATTGCTATTTAACTTTTATTATAAATTTAAAGAATGTTATAAAATCCATCTTAGTTGTCTTTTGACAGAAGTAGGCTTCTCTTATCTGTGATATATATTTTCTTGTTCGGGAAACAAGGCAAAATCAACTATTGAATATAAAATATCAAGACCTGATATATTGCCTTTCCGATGTTCTCTTTTTGTCTGTTAATGAATTTCTTTTTGTTACAAAGTAGCGTCGATTTTGTCACTATCATTGTTCTTATCACTTTGGTTATTGTTGCAAATTATTATTATTATTATCATCATCACTATTATCATTGTTGTTATCCTTTTTAATATGTGTAGTACCCTTGGTTGTTATTATTGTTACAAAATTGCTATTGTTATCACTTTGGCTGTTATTATTATTATTTTTAGAAATTTTTATTTCTGCTATTTTTATTATAGTTGTTATTACTTAGTTATTATTATTACACATATTTTATTTATACACACTTTTGATTGTTCCTATTGTTCATTAATTTATTATTTTGTTATTGTGTTTATTTTGTTGTTTTGTCACCATTTGCAGTTTTTCTAATTTCCTTTTTCTTAGTTGGATTAAGACGCATATGTGAAATGGTGTATTTCCGAATAAATAAGTACATCTAACCTTCACCCCAGTTTGGTGCTATGAACGATATAAATAGAGAGGTTATACTAAGAAATATAATTCACACACTATAACTTTACATTATTTAAAATTCTAAGTAGTTTTATATTGGCACTGTATAATTAAAACCGTCATATATTAGTTATAATTAACTGAAAACAGTACAGTATATTTTAGAAAAAGTATGAGAGCGAATATATTAAGCTATCTAAAGTCTTTTCAGAAGAACTTAGCACACTCAATTTAAACTGACAATTCCAGTTAGGGAACATCTCCCAGCTTTTGTCATACGGAACAATGGATAACTTGGTAAAACAGGAATGGAACAAAAACTGTGTTTGCCAATCCCTTGCTTACTCAGGTTTTATAATCATTGCTTTCAATATTCTGTAGTTTTTGTATAATTCGCTCTTAAGGTTTTTTTTTGACCAGACCTATATGAATTTGACCTAAGATTAGTTTATGCAAGGAATTTGAGTATTAGTACTGACTATATTCACTTGTAGTACTACACGGTTTTTAGTAGTTTTGCAAGCATATGTTGAAAATAAATAATAACTACATAAACATTAATTAACAAAGTGTAACTTATTATTTATTTGGTATTTTCAGAATATGCTGCAGAATAAGAAAATAATAATCACAATAATTATTTACCATTCCATGTTGAGAGTTATTAACGGTTTTTATAGTTTTTTAATTTTTTACATTTAGGACAACGAAGCCCCTTACTAAATACACTCGAATAGCAATCCAATATGTAAAACATACACATATATTTATTGCAAATGAAAATAATTTTCAACTTCCACATTTACATTTTAGAAAAAAAAAGGCACAGAGACAATTTTGTATTATTTTGCCAGCTGAAAAGCTCTAAAACTCTCACAAAGTAAAAAGTTACTTCAAGAGATGTGTTTAAAAGCGGAAAAAATAAAGACGGCATGTGAATAAATTAATAGTGCCGTTTCTAGTTTATTACTATATCTACTACTATGTGATGTAAACAAGTAAGCAAGACTCCGATCATGGCCTTGATTATATTGAATAAAACATCGTGATTCTGTGTGTTGTATATTCGAACTTTAGTTACCTTTGACCAATAAGGATAGGTAAAGGATAGGTTTGGATAAACTTGCTGGAACTATTTTGTATTTTTGTAGTGTAAATTGAAAGTAACGGGTGGAAAAGAACAAGAGCTGCTTCGTAAATAGTAATTTATTTTCATTCAGTAAAAACAAAGAAAACAGCAACAAATTTCAAACTAAAAAGTTTTTAAATATTTTACTATTATATCACAGCCTATACAACTTACAACTCATCATGGATGGTGTCAAATTTATGTTTACATCATCGAACGTACAGCGCTACAATATGGTAGTTTCATGTGTCCCCACAACTATGCAATTCACTCAGGACATATCACAGTCAGCTCGAACTGTCTGTGGGCAAGGATCTACGCTAAGTGAGAGGTGTCATGAGTTGTTGGCGGAACCGTAACATCCACCCTGGTTCTGAGCACACCACCGGGGTTGGATAGCCTCAGGTTGGAGCCCCCGTTTCACCAACCTGTCCCGCTGCTCCACCAACCGATCCTCCGCCAACCTGTTGGTGGTGGTGGGGTCAGACCAGAGACGCTCGGCAGCAGCAGTCGCTCTCGGCCAGACCTTAGCTAAAATTGACAAAACAGAACAAATTAAATTGTTTTTGTGATTAAAAACCTTAACGTCAGAATAATAAAGATATAATATTCGATAACCACAACAGCCTCATCGAGGCTATAATAATCCCTCTCGTCAAGACGGCGTCAGTAGAATTTTATAAATATTCATGGGAGGTGAATTAATAAGTTTTCCTTTGTTGTTTTCTTAGGACAAGAAGCTTATAATTGCACTTAGTCCATAAGGAACTTAGCGCTGCTTCCGGAGTGACAGGATATTCAGGATGGGTAAGGTTAGGGGGTAGAAACCGATCCCTATCGAGATCCATGAGGAAGAATTAGGGCACTAATCTCAAAGTCATGTCACCCCGGAAGAAGGGGAGGCCAGCACTGAACCAGCCTCTCCAGTAAAATCAGGCAGGGGGTGGCATACCCTTGTTGAGGCTAGCAAGAACCTCTGATACTTAGGGAACGAACCCCACCAACTCCAACAGTCATCTCCCGCAGTAGACTAGACCTATCGAATTGCCCTTAAACCCCAGAATCTCAACATTTGCGGTTAGTGATGTGCTGCTACTGGACATCCATAAGGTTGCCCAGATTTAAGTGACACATCGGTTTTTGCTGTGCCCAGTGGTAGGTTCAACTGGAAGGTATAAATCAACCAGAAGTGATCCCTGCTGGATGAACTAATAAAAGTTTAGTTATATAGAAAAACTAATTTTTTTTTAATAATTTGGTTTTAATATATTGATTGACATGTTAGTTTATGCCGGAAAAAGTACCTATGTTGTATGTAGGAAATACATTTATTGGTGGAAAACAGATAAGCGTATTAAAAAACAAGAACTCATGACAGTGTTAGTAAGCCATCCCTCTGAAAATGCTGTCCCTTCCTGCTTTGGCCCCAGGTGATCTTCAAAGTTATCTTATGCAGAACAAACACTCTTTCAAAATTACGTCTAAAGCAAATCCTCAGAAAATCAAATCGTATATCATTTAAGGTTGACAATTTCTCAAATGCTCTGCTCTGAGGACATCCTTTGTGACAAAATCAGTCAGGAAACGAAGAACCAAACTTTTTGAATTTAGTTTTTTACACAATGAAGTATGTTTTTCCCATCGTAAATTGTATAGTCAATCAATAAGGGCACCTAGAAATTTCGTACACAAATTGGAAAAAAACATTTCAGATTTGCCTGCGCGATCTCAGAGATCTTAGAAAGCGATTGGTTAGCTTTAGTACTAAATAAGATAATTTCTGTTTTCAAGTTAAAAAGTAATTTAATTTATTCATTTGTAAGCATTGATTTTATATATTTTTTTAAAGAAGATTGATACTTTGAATGAAGGACTGTGGGTCTTTATGATGCAGCATAATGTTTATATCACCGGCATACAACTTTGTCATCAGTTGTCAGGTCTGACAATTGATTTAAAAAAAGTTGGAATACCATTTATAAAAAAAACAAGACTTGTAATACACTCTCTGTCTTTGGTTGGTTTACACTTAACGCCAAGGAAGAAGAGAGATGACAAAACTCTGCTGAAAATATTTGTAAAATTTACAAAACCTAATAAATAAGTGTTTACCGTCCAAATTGTGGTCGTCCACCAACTCCCCCCACATGGCCACCTCGCCCCCCAGCATGTTACGGCCCTGCGGCAGACGGTTGTCGTAAGCTCGCCTCCAGCTGTGGTACTGGGTGCGGCCCCAGAACCCGTGGTCCAGGTACCAGGCGTCTCTCGTGGCCATGATCACTCGGTACCCCTTGTCCATCAGTTGGGTAGGGAGAGGGTCCATGGAGTCAGTCCATGACTCTATCACAAACCTAAAACATCCAATTGTCTTTGTATTGTGACAGTTACATTAGTTACTATAGCTGTAACATTCAGGGTCGTAGCCAGCGAGGAAGTCCAAGGGGTTCGGACCCCTCCCCCAAATTTTCAAAATTTCCAATTAAATTTTTAGTAAAAGATTATTATTATTTAAATAATAACATGTACTGCTGAAAGATCGTTCTCAACAAAGAAGCGGGCCAAGAATGGTTTTAAGGGACAAAATGGGGCCTTACTCTCTGTCCACTATGGCAAAATGTCAGTTATCTGGATCTCCCCAAATTTTGTTCCTGACAACGTTACTGATAACATTCATTTAAATAGAGAAGAACTGATACTTAATACTGAAAATAGCTATACACTTTAAATGTAAACTTTAAATTTTGATTCTAATTTAAATATTGTTTTAAGTTAACCTGGATAGAAATAAACAAAAAATATAGTTTACTAAGATTACGAAAGTGTCAGTTCGAATATAAAAACCGGTCATAACCTAACGAACAGTCCAATTATAATTAAATTTTGAAGTAATTTAAGAAAGAGCCGGAAACCTAAAAATATTTTATCATTATTTATATATTTAATATTTAGTCCAAACAACTAAAATATCCTTTAAAAATACGACACATTTTTAAGTTGAACGGAATAAAAATGTATTAAAACTACAATAAAGAAATACAGATTTAGAA
The DNA here is from genome assembly GCF_021130785.1 of Homalodisca vitripennis. Taxonomy (NCBI): domain Eukaryota; kingdom Metazoa; phylum Arthropoda; class Insecta; order Hemiptera; family Cicadellidae; genus Homalodisca; species Homalodisca vitripennis. The sequence goes on from NC_060208.1 coordinate 12,002,603, forward strand.
ATAAAATACAAATTACGCATCCATCTAGTAATAATTATTGATATTAAAAAAAAACTAATAAACCATGAATTTTATTTAAGAATTACCATTTTAGCTCAAAGAAACAATGGAATATTCACAAGCTTCGGTAGATTGAATTACAATTATTGCAATTGCTAACTAGTAAACTTTATCAAATGGTAGGCCTAAATAATGGCATAGACCCCATCTAGATAAAATGTTTTAATGATGATTTAGTTTTTATTTTACATTTAATTGCAAGTGAAACTGTAGAAATTCGCGTCATGCTTATAAAACCCTCTAAAAGTATTTGTTTTATCCGAATCTGCCTACGAATATGTTTATGTTCTAGGAATTGAGAAGAAACTGGTAATCTAATCTGAGCCGATAAGATAATCTGAGCAGACCTGTCCTTGTCGAGATAACGCTCTATTATATTGATGTTGGTCAGATGACTGGTCCACAGCAGGACGGGGGTCTTCTTATGGCCGATTTCCAAGTCCCACTGGTCCAACACCTTCTTGTGGAACTCCCCCCAGATCTGGAGGAACGAAGACTCTGATAGGTCCAGTCCCCGGGACAACATCCAGTCCGTTATTTCTTGTGTCTGGTTCCAGCAGGGGAAGTACACCTGGAGCACAAGTCGTAACAGAACATTTCCACAATACACATTTTACAAGCAATGTGTACAAGAATATAAAACCCCGACTAAATGCACTATTGACCCCACTTTTTATAACTGTAACAAGCACATAACTGTAAGTAAAACTTTATTTGTAGGTGCTCCCTTGACTGTAGCTGTGCGGAACCTACCTGCACTATTTGAAAATAAAAGAAAACGTTTCTTTGACAAATAAAAATGTCAAGATAAACTGACTTAGTACATTATTAAGTACATCACGAAAACACTCAGAGCGAGCACGGATTTCGTATGTCTGTCACCAGGTGTAAACATCCTAATTGAAAAAGGCTACGTTATTTTTTAGGGTCTCTTTGTACAAAGTTTTCAGTATAAATACTACCTTTTTCGGCTGGAATATTGATATATTAACGCCTTGAAGTGTTTTGAAATATTCGTTGGCACACATAAGTGATTTCTATTAAAAATAATTGTTCTCTGTTTGGGATACTAACCTAGAAATGTAGAGTAAAAAAGTAAAGTAAAAATGACTTATTTTACCAGGCGAAGTTAATGCTAATAAGCCCTCTACAGCACTTAAACTGGGGACCAACGGCTTAAAGATGACTTCCGAACCACCACCAATGGCCGGGCAGGCGGGCTGCTTGCAAGGACAGGACCGCTCAACGGTCACCCATCCAAGCAGCAGTCACGCTCGACGCTGCTTGATCCGGTATTCTTGCAATAACCGTTGTATCCGCTACACTACGCCATTGGCCATTGGTTGAACATGTATGAACTTTGTAGTAACGTATAAAAATAACCTTTACATTAATAGTAAAGGCAGCCATTCTGAAACTGTATTGCATGGTTTTGGTATAAAAACTCAATCTTGAATAATCGTTTTATTGTAATTATTTAAATAATTATTCTGATAGTAGCTCTGTCTGCTATGCTGTGGCCCTCTCCCACCTTGAAACGATACGAGTTTTAACACACGTATAAGAACTAAAGTATATTTGTTGTGTGTGACCAGAGAACTCAGAACCAAATTCAGTTTTCCCCATGAGCGTATAAAAGGGGGGCTCTGAGGTACAAACCCCCACAAACATGTACTAAAATTTTGAAAGACAAACATGTACGTTGCAAAAAGTAGTTTGTTATAGAACACATTTATAAGGTCTTAAGATTTACAATTTCCCTGTGGAGAATTCCCGAGCCCCTATTTTTGGAGGATATTTTATACCTCCTAAACCACCCAGTGTGGTAGCCCCCCTGAAATAATTATCTGTATGCGCTACTGGTTTTCCACAGCGTGTTTCAAGTATGAATGTTATGTAAGTTAATATATATGTAATTAAAGTTTGAATCGTATTAGTACTAAAATTATTATGAATATACGTATTATTTATAGATTTATAAACTGAGTTTCAACAATTTACTTTCTAATCTTCGAACGGGGCGCTATTTTGAAAGGTAAAGTGGTATTCCTACATATGCGAAGAAAAGTCTGTTAAGATGATTAAAGAAGATAGCTGCGCATGGAATATATAAGCACTTTCTTCTGACTGTACAAGAGGGGATATTTTATTATAGAGCACAACCTTTACAACTCTTAACTAGAATTGTAGAGTGATAGAATTTCTCTATATTATTTTTATTTTCTGTAAATTTATTTTAATATTAAACCTCCAACTTCTTTTTTTACTACAGACGGAAAAGAGTACATTTACTAATGTAAATCTTACCGGGAATCTGGAAGAAATTAAGTTTTAAGTACTTTCCTCGAGGCATACCGTAACATTGGTTTATACCACATTGTTTTCAAAAAGATAAGTATTATTTATTTGCTTTTTTTTGTTGATAAAGTATGTAAAGTTTGAACTTGAGGCTTAAATTTGTGCAAAGAATTGCTAACCGATTAACTGTAGATTATTGTAGTTTAGTTATACGCATTTTAGTGAATTGAATTTTTATATTATTAGTTTGACGTTGTATAATCTACCCAGAAAACAAATAAATAATGTTCTATGGATCTACTACGTGAAACACATGAACACATGTTTAGGTAAAAGTAATGTAGCATCTGACATTAGACATTTAGTATTTCAAACAGAGAATCATAGGCTAACAACAGTTACGTAATTATTTTATTCGGATATTAATAATGAAACGTTAAAACACTCCTTATTTGACAATTATTTTAATACGTAAAGACTAAGTGGTACGTAAAAGAAAGATGCAAAGTGTCGAGGAGCCTTTTAGATTTGCTTGTGCTCTTAAAATAAACAGATAATGCGTATTCATTATCTTATTCAGCTTCTCCTGATTAGATAAGGCGACGGAAAACGGTGACTGAAGTCAATTTCAGTCTCCTTCTGACTTTCGGTGAGGCTTTTATGATTATTATTTATATATTTGTCAGCCTTTTTAAGTGATACAAGAAAAAAAATATGTGGTCTGTAAAATAATACGTTATTTAGCAAATTTAACACTTTTCTACCCTACAGTTTTGACCCTGATCAAACATAACAACAAAATACAGTACTAGGAGAATATATTATATGCATGAAAACTTGGTTGTGCTCCAAGCATGGAAAGATCAGTGGTATATCGGTGGGAATATGGGGTAGAATCTGTGATTGATGGTTTGTTTATGTCCCATACCTCATCTCCGCCCATGTGGATAGCCTCACCCGGCGGTAGTACTTCCAGCAGCTCCTGGAACAACTTGCCCAGTACGCCGTACAGGTAGCGGTTGGCAGGGTTGAGCTGTCCGCAAGGGGGTTGTAGGCAGTACTGATTCCAGGGCTCTTTGTTGACACAGACGGTTATATTCCCTTGGGCTGCGGCCGGAGCCCACTGCCAGCCGTTTCCTGCGTGAGCAGGCATGTCCAATTCCATGATCATCCTCACCCCCCGCACCCTCGCGTAGTCCACCACCGCCTTGATGTCCTCCATCGTGTACACCTCTGCTTCCGAGTAGGCTCCGTACCTGAAACCGTGTCAAGGACTGAGAACAAGTTTGCTTTCCAATCGACCTGGTGCAAAGCTGTGGTGAAATTTGAAAACAAAAGTCCTAACCTAAGAACAAGAACACGAATGTACCAAGATCAAAATACAAATATGGAAGAAAACCGCTTGTCACTGTATTACCCAATGCCAATGCCGCAGTGTAGCGGGTACAACGGTTATCGCAAGATAAGCAACGCCGAGCGTGGCTGCTGCTTGGATGGGTAACCGCTGAGCGATCCTGTCCTTGCAAGCAGCCCGCCTGCCCGGCCGTTGGTGGTGGTTCGGAAGTCACCTTCAAGCCGTCGGTCCCCTGGTTAAGTGTCAGAGAGGGCTTCTTAGCCCTAAATTCGCCTGGTAAAATAAGACATCTTTACTTTATTCCAAGCATGATGACTTCCGTGCCACTTTTCATCCCTATAGTCGAATTGATTATAAAAAATAGGACTGGCGCTCGGCATAGGAGAGGGAGCGGCGCGGCGTTGCCACGTTGACGTCGCGTCCGCTTGGTGTTACAGGGTACAGCAGATCTGCTAGCCACGCGCGTTTCACTGACCGTTTGTTTGAGTCTTCAATTGATTATATTATTATTCTATCAATTTCTTCATTACGGTAATTAATGACCTTGTATGAACTTGTTTGCTCATATTTTTCGTTTTGGTGTTAATAAATGAAACAAACTCACGTAAATATTGATTTAAATAATTACATAAATATTTGGAATTTTAAATATCATTACAATTGGCTAGATAATAATTATGATGTAATTTTAAACCAGTACCTATTCATAAAAAATTATTTAGAATGTGGATTTTAAGTGTGTAGTTTTGTCGTATTTGCATGCGGAAATAGAATTAAAAATATATTCGTTTTATTTTTTTCGAAAAATTTAACGATATATAATATATAAAATAGTAAATCTAATCAAAGTAAGCAGGATAAGAAAACAATCAACAAGCATTAAATGTTAAATATTTTTATTTACATACATATTACTGTCATTCAAAACAATAAAGTTTAATTAGGTCTAGTTTAGTAGCTGTACTCTGAAATTGTTTATTACGTACACTTATTAAAATTCATCAAATTTTAAGTACTCTACCTTCTGGGCATAATTGTTGCACTCCACTTAAGTCACTGTCACTTTCATCTTCACTGTCATGTTGAGATTCATCTGATAGCAGGTGGTCAAAACGATCTTCTCCCAAATTTTGGTCATCCGAAAAAGCACTGCTGTCGTCGCTGGAGTCGTCGTCGCTGTTTTAAACGTCATGATGAGCTCTTCAATCGCAGTTTCCAGAACACCCTCATTTTCCCACGCATCCTCTATGGTTTTCCTTGTATGTGATACAATCTTTTTCCACTCATCTCCTGTTACTAAGTCTATCCCTTCCTTGGTTAATCTTGTTACTTCCGTCAAATGTGAACGTCTTATTGTTTTTTGCAACGTGTCCTTTGATTTGGGCCCAAATCAACTCTATAGCATTGAAGTGGCAGTGATACGGAGGTAAACGAATTACAGTATGGCCACGTTCCTTGGCTAACTCATCAATAACATATTTTGGAAAGCGAGGCTTGTGTAAATTTATTACTTCCAAAAGTTCTTCTGCTTTTCTTCATGTCTGCTTCAAATGGGATGTTGAATTTCTGTAGCCATTCGACCATCAAACATTTTTTTGAAGCCATTGTTGGGGCCTTGTCCAATACTTTTGAGTGGTACTTAGCATTATCAAATACTATGGTTGAGGATTCTTCCAAATTTGGAAAGAAGATTATTTACAAACCAGCCTAAAAACTTTTCGTGGTCCATTTCTTCATGGTAATCACTCGTTTTTTTTTCGAAGAAAAAGTAGAAGGCTGTTTGGAATAAAACCCTTTAGAATTACTGCGTGAAGCAATATCATACTTCCCCCTTTACCCAGAGGTACGGACATTGTACCTTGAACAGAGTCGTCTGTCCAAGCGTTTGTTTGGGAGTGGTTTTGTGTTAACCCATGTCTCGTCAATCCAGACTACTTCATCTAAATTTAAGTTCTTCATTGACGAAGAAAACCTACAGCGCCATGCAACTACATCTGGTCTTTCAAGAAGTACTTTCCGTTTCCCAACTGACTTGTACTTGAAGCCAAGTTGTTTTAAAAACAAGTGAAAGTGAAGATTTGCAACCGTTAAATAAATCGGCATCCTTCAATGATTGAATTAGTTTTTTTTAAAGTTGGATATTCCTTTCGTCTGTAGTATGCATTACACATGGCGACGGATTGCATCTTTTTGGAAATTATCCAGGTTTGTAACTCGTTTCTGACGTGGAAGTTTCTTTTTGTTTGGGGTATGTACTTGTTCCACTTCCTCCCTCATCCATGTTTTTCTTCTTCTCTGAACAAATTTTTACAACGGTATTTTTATTTATGCCCAGGGCCGCTGCAGTTCGTTGTACAACTTTGGCAACGGGTAAGAGTGGGGCCATTGTTTGTTTTTTTCCTGTTGGAAATATTCTTTGGCATTGCAAACAAGGTTTTCTGGATTGAGTGCGCAGAGGTACACCACGTCCTACGTTCTGATAATGTAAACGCTTAACATGAATGCGCGGACGCCCACGACGTTTTCACAGTTTGATTTTCTGCATTCATGATGTAAATATAATCACTGACTACCAGTGCGAAGGTTATGAAAGTACAAAATAGTTTGTTACACTAGGCCTAAGTCACAACTAAGTCCTGAAAAGGACTGTTAAACAACGGTAACACCACTACAGTTGCACAGAACACGAGACTACAAAGTGAAACGCACGAATCGGTTGCTGGGCAGAGACTGAGACTGAGGAGTGACGTGCGGATGTGAAAACGGCAACGCTGTGCGGTTTACTCGAAGCTGATTGGCTGCTCTCAGCCGTCGACCGCGCCCCTCCCACCGGTCCCAGTCCTATTTTGTAATCAATTCGACTATAGAAACACCCTCAAATCCCGATAGTTTTTAGCAGGATCTTAGTTAAAAACACTTTGGTTTGATAATCTCAGAATTGTTTCACCTACTAATAAAATATTTTGGAATTGATCAACACCATATAATTTATTAGCCTCAGAAACGCTTTTAAGGCAAGATAGTTTCTTATAGAATCAAGGCGCAGCCCGTACTTGAGGTACTTCAGATCGGTACTCGTACTTACTTAGAGAACGAGAAAATGTGAGCAGTAGTAAGTGTTCAGTGTAATCTGTTGCGTTCTAGTAACAGATTATCTGTTGCACAAACAGGAGGGGGGGGGGTGGTTTCCCGCTAGAAAATAAAAGTCTTGTATGCCGTTATCTTTGTTTCAAATTCCCTTTAATTTATCCAATGAGCACAATTCCGTTACAGATTAAAATAATTGCTCCAGCATCATATTAACTCTGTTAAGTTAACATGTGTGCCTCAAAAAAAAAAAAAAAAACAATAGGAATTTCCTTTGACAGGAATGTCATGCCAAACTCATTAAAAATGTCACGATCTTAGACGAAACAGCTGCAGGAAACCTACAGCAATGCAGCAGCGCATGAGGCCTAGCTATTCAGGAGTTTTGTTAGGTACTTAAACAACAGTTCCACTGCCAAAAACGTGTTTTAACATCGCCGAACTTTACAGTAATAAAAATGCATTTAAACGTATTTATACTTAGTCATTGTTAGTCATTCGCTATTTCCATATTTTTATTTCTTACTCAATTGAGTATAATCTATGAAATTTTGTTGGCAGTCATCTGGAATATCGGGAAAAAAACTAGTTTGTTTACGAACTTGTCGCGTCGCGGTCGCGGCGGCCGTTTGTTGTCGTTCTGCTGATTCTTCGTCTGCATTGTTATTGATTTGCTTGCCATTACTTTAATTTACAACGATTGTTTTATTAGTAAATTCAATTAATCGTGACAGTATTGAAGACATCAAGGGCTAGAAGAGTTACTCAGATTTTCAAGTGAGAGTGAAAGTGATGATTTATTCCAAGATGGCACATATAATATTATGCTGATTTTAGTACCGGTGGGCTTGTTGAAATTGTTTTTTTACTCAAATAGCAAACATCAGCATAATAGTAACAAAAACTTTTATTCTGGTGTTTAATAAATAATTGTTTTATTAGAAAAAAAAATTACAGTTTATTTTCAGCTTCTGATGAAGATTTTGGTGTTGGCCCTGGAAAAAGAGGGTTAGGCCCCCACACTAATAAAAGAATCAAACACAAGTGAATTTCAATAGTAAATATGTGTAGCTATAGTGACTAATGAAAATACTGAATACAGCAAATTAATAATAAGAAGTATATTTATGTTATAGACTAGTACATGGTGACGTCTTTGGTCAACTTTTTATTTTTTTAAGTGTTAATGTTTTTTAAGTTTTAATACAAGATGTTCTGTTTGAAAATATTGATCCATAAGCATTTGTGTAGAAATAGGAAGAACTCGGCTTTAAAAAAATGGTAGTCCCATGGTTTTCTTTTAATTGGTTACAAAATTATATGTTATAAAAAATCATTTTAAAACGGGCGGCAGTAGAAGGAAGTTTTCAAAATTAGGAGGCGGCAGTGAAAGTGTTAGCTCCTGATCAACCAATGTGGGATGAGGTTATTATGAGATTCTACACTTACTTGGCCAGCATAGAAAGTGTGGGTATGTAGATAGGAAAACTATGGCTGTCTGTAATATGCCAGTGGAAGACATTCAGTTTGCAGGATGCCATGGCGTCTATAGTCCTTAGTATTGTCCTGAGAGGCAAGTAGTTCCTGGCGGAATCCAACAGCAGGCCGCGGTGGGGGTGTTTAGGCTTGTCACTAACCTGTAACACATTATATTTGATACTATTATTTTCTCAACGATAACTTGGTTTTTACTCTGGTTGTTTCAATAATTAATGCCAATGTGCCTTAAATGATTGTTTTAGGTTTTAAAGTATCAAAAGAAATAAGGAGTAATCGCTAATTGTCTCATCATCATTACATCCAAACTCAATAGGATAAACCATACTTGTACACCGTTGATTTTAATTTAATGTATGATGTACTAATAAAATTTAAGCTCAAATAATCTAGAAGTAATGGAAATAAAATTACGGTTTGGTGAAGCAGCTAACTTTGAAAATTCACGTTACGCACTATCATGCAAATTTTGTAGGACCAAATCTTATTAGAGTATGTTCCCCTACAATTTAGGCTTTGCTCCCATGGAACAATATAAACACACATTCCTGCACACGGGATGTCATGAAAGGTTTTGGTCCCGTCCTGGGTATGACGTTAAACTGCCTCTTCCCACCTAACCATTCCCTAATTCCTACCAAATCCCCCTCCAGGGTCTTTTAAGTACCCGTCCTCTGACCGTTCCAGTACATGGCTCGCTGGGAGTGCTTAAGCCGGTACTAGATGCCCTATCTGGTGTCGGTGAGAACTGATGTGAGCTTGTCTCTGCCGAGGCGTAAGTCATGTACTGGTTCAGAAGCCAGCCACTTCGGTCCTTGGTCAGGAAGTGTTCAGTAGGCAGGGGTGTCGGAGCCCCTGTTGCCACGTGCGAGTCCAAGTCGTGCGCGTATTCCCGACTTGGTAATCGATGGAAACCGGGCCTCGGGGAACTGAGGTAGGGTTGTCCCCCAAGCTACGGTTTGTGGACACCCGAGGGCATGCCCGCTCCCGGTGAATCGGCCCGCACTACTAAACACGATGCGCTGGTGACCTTATCTATGGAAACTCAAACCACCCCACCCTTAGGGCAAGAATTCGGAGTAAGAGACAACGATCCAGAGAAAAAGCGACAGTTGTCAGATTCTGAAAATGAATCGTATATCAAACAAAGGAAAGTGGAAGAAAAAGTAAGAGCTGAAAATATGAACGTTCCAACTCCACTATATCTAATCGTTAGTCATAAGGATGAGGGCAAAACTCTAACGAAGGTTAGTCCTTTCCTTATTAACAAAGCGTTTGTTTCCTCAGGCGGTCAACCTAAAGCTGTGAGCAAATTGAGGAATGGAACTATCTTGGTGGAGGCAGCAAACCACATCGAAGCCAAAAAATTCCTTCAGATGACGAGTTTTTTCGATCAGGTGGAAGTCGTCGTTCAACCGCACTCCTCACTGAACACCTCCAAGGGGATCGTCTTCTTCTGCCGTGACCTGATGGAGTGTCGTGAGGAAGAAATCAAGGACGAGCTGCAGTGTGAAATGGTAACCGATGTGGTCAGAATGCTTCGGACGGATAATGGGAGAAAGGTCCCTACTCCTGGTCTAATTCTGACCTTTGCATTTCCCCAACCCCCAAAAACTATTAAGGCTGGATACTTATCCTTGACGGTACGGCCATACTTCAAAAATCCGCAGCGGTGTTTCCGTTGTCAGAGATTCGGGCACTCTACTAAGACGTGCTCGGGACCCGAGACATGTTCCCGTTGCGGCGATGAAGGCCACCAAGAAGACGGATGCAAGAACGACGTCAGATGCGTGAACTGCAAGGGTAAACACGCGGCAAAGTTTACTCTAAGGAATGCAAAGTTTACTTAGAGGAAAAGGAAGTTTTGAAGATAGTTACTATAGACAAACTTTCCTTTAACGAAGCTCGTAAAGAGTATAGGAGAAGAATCGCTCCAACCCCTAAAAAGGGAGTCTCGTACTCCGAAGCTGCTTCAGCCCCAGTCCAATCCGCACAGTGCCCGTCATTTACTGCTTTAGAGGGTATGGTACTCAAATTAACAGAGCAGGTTGCCGCTTTGGTTAAACAGCTTGCAGCCGGTACCGGACAACATCCGTTGGCATCCACCAGTAAGCCTTCCCAAGCAGTCCACACGCCCCATATTAAGTCCAACACACAGACTCAAGCTCGCCCAACAGCTACTTCTACTTTCAGAGATAAGGTGCAACAAAATACGAAATCCACCTTATCTTTGGAAGAGAGGAAAAAACTCGCCGACAAACTTAAAAAGAACATAGAAACAAAATCAGAAAATAGATCCAAATCCCTAGTAGTAAAAAAATTACTAACTCATCCTCGTCCAGATCCTCACAATTATCACTTGATGATGATATGGTTGAGGACCCTTTGGAGATGCAGACAGAGTTCCAAACTGTTCATGGTAACTTCCGTCCTGTATCTAAGCAAAGAAAAAAAAATTACGATGAACTAGCACAAAATAAAATATAATATAAAATGCTGTTACAATGGAATATTAATGGTTTGAGAAGCCACTTTTAAGACTTAAAACTACTTATAAAGACAAGAAAACCTAAATTTATTTGCCTACAAGAGACTAAATTGTCTCCTCTTACTCATTTCAAACAAAATGGTTATGACATCTTTCGCCTAGATCATCACCAACAAATTGCCTGTGGAGGTGTGGCTATTCTAGCAGATTCTTCTGTTAATGCTAGAGCCTTGAACATCGTCACAAACCTCCAGGCAGTAGCAGTATCAATCGATGTCCCTTTTAAATTAACCATCTGCTCCATATATATTCCACCTTCCCCTTTTGATTTATCTCTTGATGATCTACGTGATCTGTACAGCCAACTCCCTTCTCCTTTCTTGATGGTTGGTGATTTCAATGCACACCATCGCTCTTGGGGTTCCAACCATTCTGATCGGAGGGGTAATATGGTTGCGGGATTGTGGGATGAAGTGGCAGCGGTCGTTCTCAATGACGAGTCGGCCACTTACATGTGCCCTAGGACTGGCATATGGTCGGCAATCGACCTGTCAATCTACAGTCCGGTCGTGGCAACTCGAGTGCATTGGTCCGTACTTTCCCGACCTGTCAGGGAGTGGCCATGCGCCCATTGCCGTGGCTTTTCAATCCTTTCCGTCTTCGACAGGCAGGTGTCCCAGGTGGAAAATTAAGAGGGCTGACTGGAACGAGTACAAAAAGAACATAGTTTCTCAAACTACTAATATCGAATTAAACGACATAAATACAGCCACTGAATTATTTACATCTAATATTATAACATCCGCAGAGCGAAGCATTCCAAAATCCTCAGGTTCACCAAACAAACGCCAGGTTTCTTGGTGGTCTGAAGAATGTTCGGCGGCTCTAAAGGAACGTCGAAAATGTTTAAGACAGTTCAACAGATCACCGAATGAAGAAAATTTAAGTAGGTACAGAAGAGCACGGGCAAAAGCAAGAGAGGTTTTTAGACAGAGACGGCGGCAGTCCTGGCTGGACTACACAGATCTAATAAAACGAACAACTCCTGCATCTGATGTTTGGAGGAAGCTTCGATCTGTTTGCTGCAAGACCTCCCCACCTTCTCTTATTGCTCTGAAAAATGGTACCGATGTGGTAACTGATCCCTTGACAGTTTCCAATTTACTCGGCTCACATTTTGTGGAAATTTCAAAAACGTCATCTTACAATAGGGAGTTTTTTAAAATTTAAAAAAAAATACAGAAAGACATCCTCTAAATTTAAATATTAATAACAACTCTCCTTTAAACCTTCCCTTTACCATTGATGAACTTGATTCATCACTAAAGGCGACATCAAATTCTGCTCCAGGTCCCGATAACATACATTATGCCATGTTGCGGAACCTGACGGAGGATGGAAAACAAGATCTTCTGAAATTATATAATAGAATATATTTAGAAAACACATTCCCTAATTCTTGGCGTCGCTCACACACATTATCGCTCTTCAAAAACCGGGCCAAGATAGAACTTCTCCAGGAGCCTATAGACCAATTTCGCTTACTAGCAGTCTCTGCAAAGTATTCGAAAGGATGGTCAACAGACGCCTTGTTTGGTTTCTGGAGAAACATAATCTTCTTTCACCTTCCCAGTGCGGATTCCGACAAGGCCGGTCTACAAGTGACCATCTACTTGCCTTGGAATCGGCAATCCTGAATTCCTTTATTGAAAGAAAACAGTTGATCGCGGTATTCTTCGACATTTCGAAGGCTTATGACAAAGCTTGGAGAAGGGGGATATTAAATGCTTTAATATCTTGGGGTGTAGGGGGCCACATGCTTTCTTTCATACAGGGCTTCTTGTCGGAAAGAACCATACAGGTCAAACTTGGGAACAACCATTTCCGATTCCTTCACGCTGGAAAATGGTATTCCACAAGGTAGCGTTCTAAGCTGCACTCTGTTTGCCATTGCAATCAATAACATATCGTCCTGCGTTACCCCTCCTGTGCGCTGTTCTTTGTTTGTAGATGATTTCTCTATTTACATCTCTACAAAGAGGCTAGCGGTGGGGGAGAGAGCTTTACAGCTTACCATCAAGAGGCTTGAGAAGTGGTGCGGAGTGACGGGCTTTTTCTTTCTCGCCACCTAAAACAAAAGCAATCGTTTTCTCCAGAATGCGTACCGTTGAGCAGCCAACGCTCTCTTTACTGGGTCAGAGAATCACTACTTGTGACAATATCAGATTCCTGGGTCTCACATTTGATACCCGGCTAACTTGGGTGCCTCACCTGAAAGACCTAAAAGATCGATGCGTGAAGCGCTTGAACATACTGAGAGCTTTAAGCGGAACAAAATGGGGGGGCTGACAGGACATGCATGCTCAGGTTCTACAAAGCCACCATCCGTTCCTGTCTAGATTATGGATGTCAAGCATATGGGTCCGCAAGACCCAGTGCTCTCAAAATGCTTGACCCAGTCCATAATTCTGCTTTAAGACTGGCCACTGGAGCTTTTCGATCTTCTCCTATTAACAGTCTTCTCGCAGAAACGGGAGAACCCCCTCTTTCGCATAGACGACAACAACTGTCCCTAAACTATGTTCACGCTCTTTCAGGGAAGCCAGAAAACCCTGCGTTTGAACCGGTCCTGCGAAATCCACTCTATAATTCTTTCCTAGCTAGACCAAATCTTCCTTCACCCTTAGGCGTTAGGGCCAAATCCTACGCTTATGAAATAGGCCTAAACGATTACCAGTTTTAAAGTCGTTCATCAATGTGATATCCCACCCTGGAGCGTCTCAATGCCTACAACTATTTTAAATCTCTCTAGGTTTAAAAAAGTGTCCACTCCAGAAACAGTCTACCAACAAGAATTCCGTCAAATACTAGGCAGCCTCGCACCTTGCGATGTTGTCTATACTGACGGGTCAAAGGAACGTTGTAGAACTGGATGTGCTTTCGTCACTGGGGTAAGACGATACGGATTTCGTCTCCCCAACGACTCTTCCATTTTCACGGCCGAATTAACAGCCATCAAAAAGGCCCTAAATATAACGTTTCCTATGACTAAAAAATTGGTTATCTGCAGCGACTCCCTTAGTGGTATACAAGCCATCAGCGATATGTATTCCAAACACATCATCATCCGCGAAATATGGCATTCTTTGTCTTCCCTTCAGTCCGAAGGTGTTGCTGTCTTTCTTGTCTGGGTACCTGGTCACATTGGAGTATCCGGAAACGAGCTGGCAGATAGAGGAGCTAAGGAAGCATTACAACTCCAGCCTTACACCGCACGGATGATTTCTCTTCCGACATTACCCCGGTAGTGAAGGGCAAACTGAAAGCCAAATGGAATAGCGATTGGCGGGCAGTCGTCAACAACAAGTTACGGCTTATTAAAGACTGCGTTGGACTCTGGGAAACAGCGAACCGCCCGAGTCGTCGTGAGGAGGTAGTGTTGTGTCGCCTGCGGCTAGGCCACACGCTTCTCACACATGGCTTCCTCATGAGTAGAGATGAATCCTCCGGTCTGCGACACATGCGACACTGTTATTACAGTTGAAACATATGCTTGTTGACTGCCCTCGCTACTCGGTACATAGGCGCAACTCGAATCTGCCGGCTTCGTTGAACGATATCCTTTGTGATGACGAGACGGCAACTCAAACACTTCTATGTTTTCTGAAAGCAACGTCGCTGATAAACAAAATATAGTATTGTGTTAAGTTTATCTATTCCGATTATTGATAGTTGTTAATATAATATATTAATTTTATTATTTAATTTTTATTTATCATTATTATGACAGCTGCCAAATTAGCCCCTTTACAGCTACCTTGGTGGCAGTAAAATTTGTTAAGTTTTTACAGTTTATTGAATTAATGTTATGTACCTTGTCCTTATTTATGTTCTATTTATATTTTTAGCCCCTATATGGGTTAAGACCTCTTTACAGTCTTTCCCTTGTTATATTTATTGTTACCTAGTTTTAAGTATAAATTATTTACTCACGTACTTGTCATATACAATGTAATCTTTATGTACCTAATTGACACTACCAAATACGAGTAGGTGTCAATTCTTTCTTGAGGGCAATGATAACCTCAGCGTTTTTTTTGCCCCTTATAAAAAAAAAAAAAAAAAAAAAAAAAAAAAAAAAAAAAAAAGGTTTTGGTCTATTTGTTACGAACTGAAATAAACGACCCTTACCCCGCAAACTCAGACTTTAGATTAAGGATACACGCTTATATGGAGACACACTTTGACTACCTATCCTTACTTTGTGACCGTGAGATTAACAGCCATCCTTTAAGACATATGTAAGAAATGGTCCTGACAATTTAGGACGTGGACCTACAGTCCTTTTATCTTCTCACTCTTCTTGCGGCTTCCTAGTATTTGACTTTGCAAATTCTCTTCATGAAGAGTGAAATGTTGACATACAATACAGTTGACTTCGTAGTTTTACTTCATTCGCCATTATGTGTGATTGAACATATGCTTAAGATTTTACACCTGCAGAAGTAAGCATGATTACGAAACGTTCTGTATCAATTTTTTAATTTCCTTATTTGTTAACACATCAGTTCTGTGTTTTGGTAATAATGGGAAATTACCTTAGCTGTGGTGACTATGACCAGCTGATAGCCGTCAAGGTAATCTGTTTTGGCAATAATGGGAAATTTACCTTGCCTGTGGTGACTATGACCAGCTGATAGCCGTCAAGGTAATCTGTTTTGGCAATAATGGGAAATTACCTTGCCTGTGGTGACTATGACCAGCTGATAGCCGTCAAGGTAATCTGTTCTCTGTTTTGGCAATAATAGGAAAATTACCTTGCCTGTGGTGACTATGACCAGCTGATAGCCGTCTAGGTAATCTGTTCTGTGTTTTGGTAATAATAGGAAATTACCTTGGCTGTGGTGACTATAACCAGCTGATAGCCGTCAAGGTAATCTGTTCTGTGTTTTGTTAATAATGGGAAATTACCTTAGCTGTGGTGACTATGACCAGCTGATACCAGTCAAGGTAATCTGTTCCGTGTTTTGGCAATAATGGGAAATCACATTAGCTGTGGTAACTATGTCCAGCTGATAGGCGTCAAGGTAATCTGTTCTCTGTTTTGGTAATAATGGGAAATTACCTTAGCTGTGGTGACTATGACCAGCTGATAGCCGTCAAGGTAATCTGTTCTGTGTTTTGGTAATAATGGGAAATTACCGTAGCTGTGGTGACTATGTCCAGCTGATAGCCGTCAAGGTGATCCGTTCTGTGTTTTGGAAATAATGGGAAATTACCTTAGCTGTGGTGACTATGACCAGCTGATAACCGTCAAGGTAATCCGTTCTATGTTTTGGCAATAATGGGAAATTACCTTAGCTGTGGTGACCATGACCAGCTGATAGCCGTCAAGGTAATCCGTTCTATGTTTTGGCAATAATGGGAAATTACCTTAGCTGTGGTGACTATGTCCAGCTGATAGCCGTCAAGGTAATCTGTTCTCTGTTTTGGTAATAATGGGAAATTACCTTGGCTGTGGTTGACTATAACCAGCTGATACCAGTCAAGGTAATCTGTTCTGTGTTTTGGTAATAATAGGAAATTACCTTGGCTGTGGTGACTATAAACAGCTGATAGTCGTCAAGGTAATCTGTTCTCTGTTTTGGTAATAATGGGAAATTACCTTAGCTGTGGTGACTACGACCAGCTGATAGCCGTCAAGGTAATCTGTTTTGTGTTTTGGTAATAATGGTAAATTACCTTAGCTGTGGTGACTATGAACAGCTGATAGCCGTCAAGGTAATCTGTTCTGTGTTTTGGAAAAGAACGGGAAATTACCTTAGCTGTGGTGACTATGACCAGCTGATAGCCGTCAAGGTAATCTGTTCTATGTTTTGGCAATAATGGGAAATTACCTTAGCTGTGGTAACTATGACCAGCTGATAGCCGTCAAGGTCATCTGTTCTATGTTTTGATATTAATCGGAAATTGCCTTAGCTGTGGTAACTATGACCAGCTAGCCGTCAAGGTCATCTGTTCTATGTTTTGATATTAATGGGAAATCAACTTAGCTGTGGTAACTATAACCAGCTGATAGCAGTCAAGGTAATCTGTTCTGTGTTTTGGTAATAATGGGGAATTACCTTGGCTGTGGTGACTATGACCAGCTGATAGCCGTAAAGGTCATCCGTGTCTGTGGCAGCCGTCAGCTGTGTGAGAGTCTCCAAACCATGTCTAGCTCCGTACACGGTCTCCGCTTGTATGTGCACGTCCACTCTGTTGTCTGAAATGTACATCATGTGGTAAGTAAATGTGAACAAGTTCACATGAGACAAATATTCATAGCACACAAGAAATACCATGGATGGTGATTAACACAGCACACGATGCAAACTAAATTATTACAACTATAGACGAAGCGTTCACACAATTAGAATTCCGAAACATTTTTACCTCGCTGTGTAGAGCCGTTTTCAGTGGGCAGAAGTTAAAACTAAAAAAGTTGTACACATACAATACATATATAACTGAGTTTTATATCACTTTTTGGTGGTTTTAGAAAATAAATCAATGGTTTTAACAACTGTAATGTGGTAAAGAAATGTCTTATTTTACCAGGCAAAGTTGAAAGCTAGGAAGTGGTCTCTAACACTTAATCGGCGACCAACGGCTTAAAGGTGACTTCCGAACCATCACCAATAGCCGGGGAGGCGGGCTGCTTGCAAGGACAGGATCGCTCAGCGGTCACCCATCCAAGCAGCAGCCACGCTCGACGTTACTTGATCTGGTTATCTTGCGACAACCGTTGTAACCGCTACACTTCGCTATTGGCTAGTAAGGCATTGGATTAAAAAAAATAAATCGCAATGGAGTTTTTCCATAGATTTGCCTAAGGATTTGTACGGTATTGCCTTGCCATTGAACTTTAAATAATATAAAATATTGAAATCCTAATGACATGAAGTTCTCATTTTATTTCAACACATTTAAATAGTAGAAAAACAATTTGTGAAGATCAACTTTCGAAACACATTGTTAAATTTTAAAAATAGTAGAAATCTGCGAATTGGGGTTTAATGGTCCTTAATGCTAATTTATCAAACATATTTGAACGTTGTGATTTAAATTTCAGGGTAAGCAATTTAAAATTTCTACTTCTTTGATGGTGATGTTAATTTAAAATGTAAGTAAATTTGATAAATGAACAAACATTATACGGTTTGCAAATGTGCAACTTAAAAATTAAAATCACGAAAAAACCGTATTTAATTTAAAACCAATAAATGGAAGAATACAGTAAATCAAGCATTGCTCTCGTGATTTTTAAGAATAGAAGAAAGAGAAAACAATATCTGTTAGAATTGTAGTTGAGGGAATATTTAATTGGAATGCACACATCAATAATGCATCGATAAAATTATGTGGGAGTTTGAACACAAGGAGGATTTAATTACTGTGTTACAGAAAAACAACATTTATGACGTCACTCTCTCATGTACATTCCTCTCATTTGCATTGCTCTCTCATTTGTCCGATTGTCTTTTTCCCGGACGTTGCAAAGGGTTTTAACGGTTAACGGTTATAGGTCGTTCGAAAATCACGCTTTTTTGAGGCAAATATTACGTAAATATATTAGGAGTGTAAATCATTTAAGTGGGCATTACATGGGGTAGTAGATATTACGACCATTAAACCGATATCAAGTTGCTTGCTGGATTGAGCAACACGTTTGTCTTATTAATCAGCTGTAAGAAACTAAACAAGAAGATTATTTAAAGTTTAACACTTAAAATAAAGTATTTTAAATCAACTAACGACACGTCTAGAGCCCACGTGATTTCGATTGATACTGAATGTGTGTATAAATTAAAAATTTTTATGCATACAATCGGAGTACAATAAATCGAGTAATTTACGTAAAAGTATGTAAAACAGAGGAATTATAATAGAAGTTTGTACCAATAAATAAATAATAAAATAAATCGAGTAATTTACGTAAAAGTATGTAAAACCGAGGAATTATAATAGAAGATTGTACCAATAAATAAATAATAAATAAATCGAGTAATTTACGTAAAAGTATGTAAAACCGAGGAATTATAATAGAAGATTGTACCAATAAATAAATAATATATAATATTTAAGCTGATGAAATGTCTTTACTCCCAATATCCTTTTTGATATTAATTTCAAATTACTATTTTAGAGTAGATAATTTTTCAATCACTTGCTAATTACAACTGTGTAATACGCAGGCCCCTATAGGAGCATTAAATTCGAGAATTCAGCACGCGTAGAGCTAATTACAATCAATATTTAATTACTCGCGTTAATGAGGGTAAATTGCATGTCACCGGTAGCGTTTCGTTTCGTCAAAATCTCAACTGTGTTACAATTACATTTTAATTGGATTTCTGATTAGACTGCTAAGACCTTATTCCTTCCTGCATTTAATATTTACAAATACAGTTAGTATTTTGTGTTGCCTATATCAAATTACCAAATAGAGATAATAACGGAAACGTATTAACTAAAGGAAGATAAATTAATGAAAACAAAGACGCTGACGTGCAGCTCAATCGCTCGACACTTCAACGAATGGATAGATGATGAAGCGTGGCAGCCCTAGCAGCTCCGGTATTACATTTTTCACTTTTTTTTATTAGACTACTTTCAATTAAGTTCACTCAGAGAACCCTAGTGGTGGACCCCCTAAGTAGCTGGAACTTAGGCGTTACGTATTTTTGACAGATGGTCAGCAAAGAAATTTTTCGACGCAGACTGTGATTTAGGCACATCATATTGGATTATTACTGCATCAATGCATTATTGTGTCAACCAACATCAGATACAAGAACGTACGTAGCCAGGATAACAGTTTGGGGGATAGAGGACCAGACAATTGAATTGATGTTTTTTCCGTTACGGAATAAGAGTAAGACCCCAATTTTTTGTTCCTTAAAAAGTTCTTTGACCAGTTGCTTTGTTGAGAACGATCTTCTAGCAGTACATGTCAGTAATA
Source organism: Homalodisca vitripennis (assembly GCF_021130785.1). Taxonomy (NCBI): domain Eukaryota; kingdom Metazoa; phylum Arthropoda; class Insecta; order Hemiptera; family Cicadellidae; genus Homalodisca; species Homalodisca vitripennis. The sequence continues at coordinate 12,022,391 of NC_060208.1, forward strand.
CTGAATTATTTAAATAACAATAATCGTTTACTAAGAAAAGTAATAGAACAAATTGAAAATTTGTGGGGGGGGGGTTCCGGCCCCCTTGGATTCCCCTTTTTTGGATCCCTGGCTACGTCCTTGACCAGATAATATCGCAGCCAGGTTGTCACTAAGAGATAATTGATGTGACAGCATAATTAGGTTTATGTCAAACTTGAGGATTTTCCCGATACATTGAACTGTATCGTCACTAGACATCCAAACGTCCCCCCTTGTGCTTTTGTGCAATATTATTTTTTGAAGGCCGCTGGTTCTAGCTTAAACTCACCCTACATTTGAAAAGAAGCACGATGAACTCAAGACATTTGGGTAATCATCATCGTCAGTTATCAATGCAACCAAATTGTTAATAGACTCCTTTAAAAGTTCTATGAGACATTATTCGTAGTGCACCAGATCACGTATGGCTTTACTAAGTCTAGAATGAATGGCTCCCATGGAAGGAAATGCATGATCAAACTCGTTTTTCCAAAATAAGAAGTGAAGTTTCACAGATAATTTAACGTATATATAACACAATTCGTTCTAGAGATTCTGACTGAAAAAAACAAAGAGAAAATAAATTTTTTCAGCCCCTGCGTGGTAAAGGGCTTCGCTAAACGCTCAGCCAAATCTCATAGGAAGACATGTAATGTCATCAAACTCGGTCTTGTAAATGTAGGAATGCAATTTCGATAAAAATGCATTCACTCATGAGTGATAGGATTCACAACTAACGCTAAGCCAAGTTCTTTCAAAATTAAAAATGAAGTTTCATAGATAATTTTAAGTATGTAGCCACAATTTGTTCCAGAGATTCTGACAGAAAAACAGAGAGGAGATAAATTTATTCAGCCTCTGCGTGATAAGAGAGCTTCGCTAAACGCTCAGCCAAATCGCAAAAAGGGACTTGCACTGATACCGAACTCGATTTTGTAAATATATAAACGCAATTTTATGTTAAGTGTGAAGTCTATAGGAAAATGTGCCATCGAGGTATCCCCCTGAGTGCTATATTCCACTAACGCTAATCCAAATTCTATTGGGGAACGTGCACCAACATCGAACTCGATATTGTCTATGTAGAAATGAAGGCTGTAAAGTTTCAAGTCTATGACTCAATTGCGGACAGTAGGAAGAGAAATTTTACTAGCCCCAAAGTGATAAGCTTTGTAAACACTAGAAGAAAGCTTGAAGAGCAACAATTTTTTTTCCCAGTTTGAACAGTTTATTCTCTTGACCTAAAATATCTAAATTTTCTACCCAAGCCCACTATTAAAGAGTCATTGGAAACTTTAGTTTGGTAAGCTCAAATTTGTTATCGAAATATCCCCGCTGAGCGATGAAACTTTTAACCAAAACTCGATCTAAGCTCAAGTCGAATTCGTAAGTCCGTCGATAGGGATCAGTGGCTACAAAAAGTTTTTTGACACCGTGGGTTTGATAACTCCACCGTAAAATAATGGAATAGAATACCTATCTGTCTTTCGTCACAAATATGACAGAATAAACTGATTCACACGCACATTTACTGGCCTCCCATTCCTACACATGAAAGCTTTCTTTTTCATAACCGAGTACAAAAACAACTAATAAAAATCGATTTTATGTCCCCTTTTAGATAAGTGTGATGAGAAGTATCGGCGTAGGATTTGTGCCAAAATCCCAACGAGGGTCTTTGTCGTTAAGGCTTAAGTCTTAGCACTCATTCGAGTATCATCGACCATCAGTCTAATGAGCATGAGCTTAGCCTTGTATATGTTGCAGAGTAAAAATATACAATTATAAATATTATTAACGCACCATCGAAAATGTTAAAGTATAATTCAGCATTAACTAAAAATTTCATATTTTATGGCATTTAATCGGTTTTATGAAAAATTACAGTTTATTTTTCATTAATTAGTTTGCTCGGTGACTAGAATAATCGTTGTATTGTCGTTTTATTCAGTATTGAATAGTGTGTATTATAGTTATTAAGTGTTGTAATTAAATTGTTCAATGGTATTAAATGATTGTGAATAGAAAGTTACGAGAATAAGCTTTCATATGCGTTTTACATCATTTTAGACATCATATACGAAATAGATCTTTTTAATTTTAAGCGCTTTATCAAATTCTATATTTTATTACAATTAAATTATTTTAGAAACTGTATACATTTTACTAGGTAAAAGGTTAGTTTTAAACGTTTTCCATTTTTTTATTAATACGTTTTCAGGAGCATAGTTTCGTCCGATTTCTTATAAATACATTAAAAAAAATAAGGTTATTTAATTAAAAAAAAAACAAAATTTATAATCGCAATCAGAAGTAAAGTTATGTCAGAGTTAACAGTTTATTCAGATTAAATAATATACCAGTGTAGAAAGTGTTCTTCGTTGTGACATTTTAAAAATTTTATAAACCGCTGTCATAAGAATTGGTGTTGCACAATTATTTGCTTACTGTAACAACACAAAGCGTGAGGAGCGACAAAATACACGATAGAGTATGTTGTGCTACTGAAATCTCTCATAAGCTGCTTAGCTCACGATTCCATAGAGTTTTAGATAGATAGTCCGTTAGCTATTGGTGGGAAGGGGAGGG